>NC_134834.1:23569117-23845539 GCF_004210375.1 Tachypleus tridentatus
ACTCAAAATATTGTTACTTTATTTATCTAATAATTTACTCAATAGTGTCCTCAACTCAAAATATTGTTACTTTATTTATCTAATAATTTACTCAATAGTGTCCTCAACTCAAAATATTGTTACTTTATTTATCTAATAATTTACTCAATAGTGTCCTCAACTCAAAATATTGTTACTTTATTTATCTAATAATTTACTCAATATTGTCCTCAACTCAAAATATTGTTACTTTATTTATCTAATAATTTACTCAATATTATCCTCAACTCAAAATATTGTTACTTTATTTATCTAATAATTTACTCAATATTATCCTCAACTCAAAATATTGTTACTTTATTTATCTAATAATTTACTCAATAGTGTCCTCAACTCAAAATATTGTTACTTTATTTATCTAATAATTTACTCAATATTATCCTCAACTCAAAATATTGTTACTTTATTTATCTAATAATTTACTCAATATTATCCTCAACTCAAAATATTGTTACTTTATTTATCTAATAATTTACTCAATAGTGTCCTCAACTCAAAATATTGTTACTTTATTTATCTAATAATTTACTCAATATTATCCTCAACTCAAAATATTGTTACTTTATTTATCTAATAATTTACTCAATATTATCCTCAACTCAAAATATTGTTACTTTATTTATCTAATAATTTACTCAATATTATCCTCAACTCAAAATATTGTTACTTTATTTATCTAATAATTTACTCAATAGTGTCCTCAACTCAAAATATTGTTACTTTATTTATCTAATAATTTACTCAATATTGTCCTCAACTCAAAATATTGTTACTTTATTTATCTAATAATTTACTCAATATTATCCTCAACTCAAAATATTGTTACTTTATTTATCTAATAATTTACTCAATATTATCCTCAACTCAAAATATTGTTACTTTATTTATCTAATAATTTACTCAATAGTGTCCTCAACTCAAAATATTGTTACTTTATTTATCTAATAATTTACTCAATAGTGTCCTCAACTCAAAATATTGTTACTTTATTTATCTAATAATTTACTCAATAGTGTCCTCAACTCAAAATATTGTTACTTTATTTATCTAATAATTTACTCAATAAAATATCCTCAACTCAAAAAATATTGTTACTTTATTTATCTAATAATTTACTCAATATTATCCTCAACTCAAAATATTGTTACTTTATTTATCTAATAATTTACTCCTCAATATTACTCCTCAACTCAAAATATTGTTACTTTATTTATCTAATAATTTACTCAATATTGTCCTCAACTCAAAATATTGTTACTTTATTTATCTAATAATTTACTCAATAGTGTCCTCAACTCAAAATATTGTTATTTTATTTATCTAATAATTTACTCAATATTATCCTCAACTCAAAATATTGTTACTTTATTTATCTAATAATTTACTTAATAGTGTCCTCAACTCAAAATATTGTTACTTTATTTATCTAATAATTTACTCAATAGTGTCCTCAACTCAAAATATTGTTACTTTATTTATCTAATAATTTACTCAATATTATCCTCAACTCAAAATATTGTTACTTTATTTATCTAATAATTTACTCAATATTATCCTCAACTCAAAATATTGTTACTTTATTTATCTAATAATTTACTCAATATTATCCTCAACTCAAAATATTGTTACTTTATTTATCTAATAATTTACTCAATAGTGTCCTCAACTCAAAATATTGTTACTTTATTTATCTAAAAATTTACTCAATAGTGTCCTCAACTCAAAATATTGTTACTTTATTTATCTAATAATTTACTCAATAGTGTCCTCAACTCAAAATATTGTTACTTTATTTATCTAATAATTTACTCAATATTATCCTCAACTCAAAATATTGTTACTTTATTTATCTAATAATTTACTCAATATTATCCTCAACTCAAAATATTGTTACTTTATTTATCTAATAATTTACTCAATATTATCCTCAACTCAAAATATTGTTACTTTATTTATCTAATAATTTACTCAATAGTGTCCTCAACTCAAAATATTGTTATTTTATTTATCTAATAATTTACTCAATATTATCCTCAACTCAAAATATTGTTACTTTATTTATCTAATAATTTACTCAATATTGTCCTCAACTCAAAATATTGTTACTTTATTTATCTAATAATTTACTTAATAGTATACTCAACTCAAAATATTGTTACTTTATTTGTCTAATAATTTACTCAATATTATCCTCAACTCAAAATATTGTTACTTTATTTATCTAATAATTTACTTGTCCTCAACTCAAAATATTGTTACTTTATTTATCTAATAATTTACTCAATAGTGTCCTCAACTCAAAATATTGTTACTTTATTTATCTAATAATTTACTCAATATTGTCCTCAACTCAAAATATTGTTACTTTATTTATCTAATAATTTACTCAATATTATCCTCAACTCAAAATATTGTTACTTTATTTATCTAATAATTTACTCAATATTATCCTCAACTCAAAATATTGTTACTTTATTTATCTAATAATTTACTCAATAGTGTCCTCAACTCAAAATATTGTTACTTTATTTATCTAAAAATTTACTCAATAGTGTCCTCAACTCAAAATATTGTTACTTTATTTATCTAATAATTTACTCAATAGTGTCCTCAACTCAAAATATTGTTACTTTATTTATCTAATAATTTACTCAATAGTGTCCTCAACTCAAAATATTGTTACTTTATTTATCTAATAATTTACTCAATAGTGTCCTCAACTCAAAATATTGTTACTTTATTTATCTAATAATTTACTCAATATTATCCTCAACTCAAAATATTGTTACTTTATTTATCTAATAATTTACTCAATATTGTCCTCAACTCAAAATATTGTTACTTTATTTATCTAATAATTTACTCAATATTATCCTCAACTCAAAATATTGTTACTTTATTTATCTAATAATTTACTCAATATTATCCTCAACTCAAAATATTGTTACTTTATTTATCTAATAATTTACTCAATAGTGTCCTCAACTCAAAATATTGTTACTTTATTTATCTAAAAATTTACTCAATAGTGTCCTCAACTCAAAATATTGTTACTTTATTTATCTAATAATTTACTCAATAGTGTCCTCAACTCAAAATATTGTTACTTTATTTATCTAATAATTTACTCAATATTGTCCTCAACTCAAAATATTGTTACTTTATTTATCTAATAATTTACTCAATATTATCCTCAACTCAAAATATTGTTACTTTATTTATCTAATAATTTACTCAATATTATCCTCAACTCAAAATATTGTTACTTTATTTATCTAATAATTTACTCAATAGTGTCCTCAACTCAAAATATTGTTACTTTATTTATCTAATAATTTACTCAATAGTGTCCTCAACTCAAAATATTGTTACTTTATTTATCTAATAATTTACTCAATAGTGTCCTCAACTCAAAATATTGTTACTTTATTTATCTAATAATTTACTCAATATTATCCTCAACTCAAAATATTGTTACTTTATTTATCTAATAATTTACTCAATATTATCCTCAACTCAAAATATTGTTACTTTATTTATCTAATAATTTACTCAATATTATCCTCAACTCAAAATATTGTTACTTTATTTATCTAATAATTTACTCAATATTATCCTCAACTCAAAATATTGTTACTTTATTTATCTAATAATTTACTCAATAGTGTCCTCAACTCAAAATATTGTTACTTTATTTATCTAATAATTTACTCAATATTATCCTCAACTCAAAATATTGTTACTTTATTTATCTAATAATTTACTCAATATTGTCCTCAACTCAAAATATTGTTACTTTATTTATCTAATAATTTACTCAATAGTGTCCTCAACTCAAAATATTGTTACTTTATTTATCTAATAATTTACTCAATAGTGTCCTCAACTCAAAATATTGTTACTTTATTTATCTAATAATTTACTCAATATTATCCTCAACTCAAAATATTGTTACTTTATTTATCTAATAATTTACTCAATATTATCCTCAACTCAAAATATTGTTACTTTATTTATCTAATAATTTACTCAATATTATCCTCAACTCAAAATATTGTTACTTTATTTATCTAATAATTTACTCAATAGTGTCCTCAACTCAAAATATTGTTACTTTATTTATCTAATAATTTACTCAATAGTGTCCTCAACTCAAAATATTGTTACTTTATTTATCTAATAATTTACTCAATAGTGTCCTCAACTCAAAATATTGTTACTTTATTTATCTAATAATTTACTTTAATAGTGTCCTCAACTCAAAAAATATTGTTACTTTATTTATCTAATAATTTACCTCAACTCAAAATATTGTTACTTTATTTATCTAATAATTTACTCAAAAAACTATTTGTTACTTTATTTATCTAATAATTTACTCAATACCTCAACTCAAAATATTGTTACTTTATTTATCTAATAATTTACTCAATATTATCCTCAACTCAAAATATTGTTACTTTATTTATCTAATAATTTACTCAATATTATCCTCAACTCAAAATATTGTTACTTTATTTATCTAATAATTTACTCAATATTATCCTCAACTCAAAATATTGTTACTTTATTTATCTAATAATTTACTCAATAGTGTCCTCAACTCAAAATATTGTTACTTTATTTATCTAATAATTTACTCAATAGTGTCCTCAACTCAAAATATTGTTACTTTATTTATCTAATAATTTACTCAATAGTGTCCTCAACTCAAAATATTGTTACTTTATTTATCTAATAATTTACTCAATATTATCCTCAACTCAAAATATTGTTACTTTATTTATCTAATAATTTACTCAATATTATCCTCAACTCAAAATATTGTTACTTTATTTATCTAATAATTTACTCAATATTATCCTCAACTCAAAATATTGTTACTTTATTTATCTAATCATTTACCCGATGATGTCCTCAACTTAAAATATTGCTACTTTATTTATCTAAAAATTTACTCAATAGTGTCCTCAACTCAAAATATTGTTACTTTATTTATCTAATAATTTACTCAATATTATCCTCAACTCAAAATATTGTTACTTTATTTATCTAATAATTTACTCAATATTATCCTCAACTCAAAATATTGTTACTTTATTTATCTAATAATTTACTCAATATTATCCTCAACTCAAAATATTGTTACTTTATTTATCTAATAATTTACTCAATAGTGTCCTCAACTCAAAATATTGTTACTTTATTTATCTAATAATTTACTCAATAGTGTCCTCAACTCAAAATATTGTTACTTTATTTATCTAATAATTTACTCAATGGTGTCCTCAACTCAAAATATTGTTACTTTATTTATCTAATAATTTACTCAATAGTGTCCTCAACTCAAAATATTGTTACTTTATTTATCTAATAATTTACTCAATAGTGTCCTCAACTCAAAATATTGTTACTTTATTTATCTAATAATTTACTCAATATTGTCCTCAACTCAAAATATTGTTACTTTATTTATCTAATAATTTACTCAATATTATCCTCAACTCAAAATATTGTTACTTTATTTATCTAATAATTTACTCAATATTATCCTCAACTCAAAATATTGTTACTTTATTTATCTAATAATTTACTCAATAGTGTCCTCAACTCAAAATATTGTTACTTTATTTATCTAATAATTTACTCAATAGTGTCCTCAACTCAAAATATTGTTACTTTATTTATCTAATAATTTACTCAATATAGTATCCTCAACTCAAAATATTGTTACTTTATTTATCTAATAATTTACTCAATATTATCCTCAACTCAAAATATTGTTACTTTATTTATCTAATAATTTACTCAATATTATCCTCAACTCAAAATATTGTTACTTTATTTATCTAATAATTTACTCAATATTGTCCTCAACTCAAAATATTGTTACTTTATTTATCTAATAATTTACTCAATATTATCCTCAACTCAAAATATTGTTACTTTATTTATCTAATAATTTACTCAATATTATCCTCAACTCAAAATATTGTTACTTTATTTATCTAATAATTTACTCAATATTATCCTCAACTCAAAATATTGTTACTTTATTTATCTAATAATTTACTCAATAGTGTCCTCAACTCAAAATATTGTTACTTTATTTATCTAATAATTTACTCTCAACTCAAAATATTGTTACTTTATTTATCTAATAATTTACTCAATATTATCCTCAACTCAAAATATTGTTACTTTATTTATCTAATAATTTACTCAATATTATCCTCAACTCAAAATATTGTTACTTTATTTATCTAATAATTTACTCAATATTATCCTCAACTCAAAATATTGTTACTTTATTTATCTAATAATTTACTCAATAGTGTCCTCAACTCAAAATATTGTTACTTTATTTATCTAATAATTTACTCAATAGTATCCTCAACTCAAAATATTGTTACTTTATTTATCTAATAATTTACTTGTCCTCAACTCAAAATATTGTTACTTTATTTATCTAATAATTTACTTTATAGTGTCCTCAACTATATTGTTACTTTATTTATCTAATAATTTACTCAAAAACTCAAAATATTGTTACTTTATTTATCTAATAATTTACTCAATATTATCCTCAACTCAAAATATTGTTACTTTATTTATCTAATAATTTACTCAATATTATCCTCAACTCAAAATATTGTTACTTTATTTATCTAATAATCTACTCAATAGTGTCCTCAACTCAAAATATTGTTACTTTATTTATCTAATAATTTACTCAATATTATCCTCAACTCAAAATATTGTTACTTTATTTATCTAATAATTTACTCAATATTATCCTCAACTCAAAATATTGTTACTTTATTTATCTAATAATTTACTCAATATTGTCCTCAACTCAAAATATTGTTACTTTATTTATCTAATAATTTACTCAATAGTGTCCTCAACTCAAAATATTGTTACTTTATTTATCTAATAATTTACTCAATATTATCCTCAACTCAAAATATTGTTACTTTATTTATCTAATAATTTACTCAATATTATCCTCAACTCAAAATATTGTTACTTTATTTATCTAATAATTTACTCAATATTATCCTCAACTCAAAATATTGTTACTTTATTTATCTAATAATTTACTCAATAGTGTCCTCAACTCAAAATATTGTTACTTTATTTATCTAATAATTTACTTAATAGTGTCCTCAACTCAAAATATTGTTACTTTATTTATCTAATAATTTACTTCAATAGTGTCCTCAACTCAAAATATTGTTACTTTATTTATCTAATAATTTACTCAATAGTGTCCTCAACTCAAAATATTGTTACTTTATTTATCTAATAATTTACTCAATAGTATCCTCAACTCAAAATATTGTTACTTTATTTATCTAATAATTTACTCAATATTATCCTCAACTCAAAATATTGTTACTTTATTTATCTAATAATTTACTCGACGATGTCCTCAACTCAAAATATTGTTACTTTATTTATCTAATAATTTACTCAATAGTGTCCTCAACTCAAAATATTGTTACTTTATTTATCTAATAATTTACTCAATATTATCCTCAACTCAAAATATTGTTACTTTATTTATCTAATAATTTACTCAATATTATCCTCAACTCAAAATATTGTTACTTTATTTATCTAATAATTTACTCAATATTATCCTCAACTCAAAATATTGTTACTTTATTTATCTAATAATTTACTCAATATTGTCCTCAACTCAAAATATTGTTACTTTATTTATCTAATAATTTACTCAATAGTGTCCTCAACTCAAAATATTGTTACTTTATTTATCTAATAATTTACTCAATAGTGTCCTCAACTCAAAATATTGTTACTTTATTTATCTAATAATTTACTCAATATTATCCTCAACTCAAAATATTGTTACTTTATTTATCTAATAATTTACTCAATATTATCCTCAACTCAAAATATTGTTACTTTATTTATCTAATAATTTACTCAATATTATCCTCAACTCAAAATATTGTTACTTTATTTATCTAATAATTTACTCAATAGTGTCCTCAACTCAAAATATTGTTACTTTATTTATCTAATAATTTACTCAATAGTGTCCTCAACTCAAAATATTGTTACTTTATTTATCTAATAATTTACTCAATATTGTCCTCAACTCAAAATATTGTTACTTTATTTATCTAATAATTTACTCAATATTATCCTCAACTCAAAATATTGTTACTTTATTTATCTAATAATTTACTCAATATTATCCTCAACTCAAAATATTGTTACTTTATTTATCTAATAATTTACTCAATAGTGTCCTCAACTCAAAATATTGTTACTTTATTTATCTAATAATTTACTCAATAGTGTCCTCAACTCAAAATATTGTTACTTTATTTATCTAATAATTTACTCAATAGTGTCCTCAACTCAAAATATTGTTACTTTATTTATCTAATAATTTACTCAATATTATCCTCAACTCAAAATATTGTTACTTTATTTATCTAATAATTTACTCAATATTATCCTCAACTCAAAATATTGTTACTTTATTTATCTAATAATTTACTCAATATTATCCTCAACTCAAAATATTGTTACTTTATTTATCTAATAATTTACTCAATATTATCCTCAACTCAAAATATTGTTACTTTATTTATCTAATAATTTACTCAATATTATCCTCAACTCAAAATATTGTTACTTTATTTATCTAATAATTTACTCTAATAGTGTCCTCAACTCAAAATATTGTTACTTTATTTATCTAATAATTTACTCAATAGTGTCCTCAACTCAAAATATTGTTACTTTATTTATCTAATAATTTACTCAATATTATCCTCAACTCAAAATATTGTTACTTTATTTATCTAATAATTTACTCAATATTATCCTCAACTCAAAATATTGTTACTTTATTTATCTAATAATTTACTCAATATTATCCTCAACTCAAAATATTGTTACTTTATTTATCTAATAATTTACTCAATAGTGTCCTCAACTCAAAATATTGTTACTTTATTTATCTAATAATTTACTCAATAGTGTCCTCAACTCAAAATATTGTTACTTTATTTATCTAATAATTTACTCAATAGTGTCCTCAACTCAAAATATTGTTACTTTATTTATCTAATAATTTACTCAATATTATCCTCAACTCAAAATATTGTTACTTTATTTATCTAATAATTTACTCAATATTATCCTCAACTCAAAATATTGTTACTTTATTTATCTAATAATTTACTCAATATTATCCTCAACTCAAAATATTGTTACTTTATTTATCTAATAATTTACTCAATAGTGTCCTCAACTCAAAATATTGTTACTTTATTTATCTAATAATTTACTCAATAATTTACTCCTCAACTCAAAATATTGTTACTTTATTTATCTAATAATTTACTCAATATTATCCTCAACTCAAAATATTGTTACTTTATTTATCTAATAATTTACTCAATAGTGCCCTCAACTCAAAATATTGTTACTTTATTTATCTAAAAATTTACTCAATAGTGTCCTCAACTCAAAATATTGTTACTCTAATAATTTACTCAACCTCAACTCAAAATATTGTTACTTTATTTATCTAATAATTTACTCAATATTATCCTCAACTCAAAATATTGTTACTTTATTTATCTAATAATTTACTCAATAGTGTCCTCAACTCAAAATATTGTTACTTTATTTATCTAAAAATTTACTCAATAGTGTCCTCAACTCAAAATATTGTTACTTTATTTATCTAATAATCTACTCAATAGTGTCCTCAACTCAAAATATTGTTACTTTATTTATCTAATAATTTACTCAATATTATCCTCAACTCAAAATATTGTTACTTTATTTATCTAATAATTTACTCAATATTATCCTCAACTCAAAATATTGTTACTTTATTTATCTAATAATTTACTCAATAGTGTCCTCAACTCAAAATATTGTTACTTTATTTATCTAATAATTTACTCAATAGTGTCCTCAACTCAAAATATTGTTACTTTATTTATCTAATAATCTACTCAATAGTGTCCTCAACTCAAAATATTGTTACTTTATTTATCTAATAATTTACTCAATATTATCCTCAACTCAAAATATTGTTACTTTATTTATCTAATAATTTACTCAATATTATCCTCAACTCAAAATATTGTTACTTTATTTATCTAATAATTTACTCAATATTATCCTCAACTCAAAATATTGTTACTTTATTTATCTAATAATTTACTCAATATTATCCTCAACTCAAAATATTGTTACTTTATTTATCTAATAATTTACTCAATAGTGTCCTCAACTCAAAATATTGTTACTTTATTTATCTAATAATTTACTCAATAGTGTCCTCAACTCAAAATATTGTTACTTTATTTATCTAATAATTTACTCAATATTATCCTCAACTCAAAATATTGTTACTTTATTTATCTAATAATTTACTCAATATTATCCTCAACTCAAAATATTGTTACTTTATTTATCTAATAATTTACCCAACGGTGCCCTCAACTTAAAATATTGTTACTTTATTTATCTAATAATTTACTCAATAGTGTCCTCAACTCAAAATATTGTTACTTTATTTATCTAATAATCTACTCAATAGTGTCCTCAACTCAAAATATTGTTACTTTATTTATCTAATAATTTACTCAATATTATCCTCAACTCAAAATATTGTTACTTTATTTATCTAATAATTTACTCAATATTATCCTCAACTCAAAATATTGTTACTTTATTTATCTAATAATTTACTCAATATTATCCTCAACTCAAAATATTGTTTTATTTATCTTTATTTATCTAATAATATTACTTTATTTATCTAATAATTTACTCCTCAACTCAAAATATTGTTACTTTATTTATCTAATAATTTACTCAATAGTATCCTCAACTCAAAATATTGTTACTTTATTTATCTAATAATTTACTCAATATTATCCTCAACTCAAAATATTGTTACTTTATTTATCTAATAATTTACTCAATATTATCCTCAACTCAAAATATTGTTACTTTATTTATCTAATAATTTACTCAATAGTGTCCTCAACTCAAAATATTGTTACTTTATTTATCTAATAATTTACTCAATAGTGTCCTCAACTCAAAATATTGTTACTTTATTTATCTAATAATTTACTCAATAGTGTCCTCAACTCAAAATATTGTTACTTTATTTATCTAATAATTTACTCAATATTATCCTCAACTCAAAATATTGTTACTTTATTTATCTAATAATTTACTCAATAGTGTCCTCAACTCAAAATATTGTTACTTTATTTATCTAATAATTTACTCAATATTATCCTCAACTCAAAATATTGTTACTTTATTTATCTAATAATTTACTCAATAGTGTCCTCAACTCAAAATATTGTTACTTTATTTATCTAATAATTTACTCAATAGTGTCCTCAACTCAAAATATTGTTACTTTATTTATCTAATAATTTACTCAATAGTGTCCTCAACTCAAAATATTGTTACTTTATTTATCTAATAATTTACTCAATATTATCCTCAACTCAAAATATTGTTACTTTATTTATCTAATAATTTACTCAATATTATCCTCAACTCAAAATATTGTTACTTTATTTATCTAATAATTTACTCAATAGTGTCCTCAACTCAAAATATTGTTACTTTATTTATCTAATAATTTACTCAATAGTGTCCTCAACTCAAAATATTGTTACTTTATTTATCTAATAATTTACTCAATATTATCCTCAACTCAAAATATTGTTACTTTATTTATCTAATAATTTACTCAATATTGTCCTCAACTCAAAATATTGTTACTTTATTTATCTAATAATTTACTCAATATTATCCTCAACTCAAAATATTGTTACTTTATTTATCTAATAATTTACTCAATATTATCCTCAACTCAAAATATTGTTACTTTATTTATCTAATAATTTACTCAATATTATCCTCAACTCAAAATATTGTTACTTTATTTATCTAATAATTTACTCAATAGTGTCCTCAACTCAAAATATTGTTACTTTATTTATCTAATAATTTACTCAATAGTGTCCTCAACTCAAAATATTGTTACTTTATTTATCTAATAATTTACTCAATATTATCCTCAACTCAAAATATTGTTACTTTATTTATCTAATAATTTACTCAATATTATCCTCAACTCAAAATATTGTTACTTTATTTATCTAATAATTTACTCAATATTGTCCTCAACTCAAAATATTGTTACTTTATTTATCTAATAATTTACTCAATAGTGTCCTCAACTCAAAATATTGTTACTTTATTTATCTAATAATTTACTCAATAGTGTCCTCAACTCAAAATATTGTTACTTTATTTATCTAATAATTTACTCAATATTATCCTCAACTCAAAATATTGTTACTTTATTTATCTAATAATTTACTCAATATTATCCTCAACTCAAAATATTGTTACTTTATTTATCTAATAATTTACTCAATATTATCCTCAACTCAAAATATTGTTACTTTATTTATCTAATAATTTACTCAATAGTGTCCTCAACTCAAAATATTGTTATTTTATTTATCTAATAATTTACTCAATATTATCCTCAACTCAAAATATTGTTACTTTATTTATCTAATAATTTACTCGATGATGTCCTCAACTTAAAATATTGTTACTTTATTTATCTAAAAATTTACTCAATATTGTCCTCAACTCAAAATATTGTTACTTTATTTATCTAATAATTTACTCAATATTGTCCTCAACTCAAAATATTGTTACTTTATTTATCTAATAATTTACTCAATAGTGTCCTCAACTCAAAATATTGTTACTTTATTTATCTAATAATTTACTCAATATTGTCCTCAACTCAAAATATTGTTACTTTATTTATCTAATAATTTACTCAATATCCTCAACTCCTCAACTCAAAATATTGTTACTTTATTTATCTAATAATTTACTCAATATTATCCTCAACTCAAAATATTGTTACTTTATTTATCTAATAATTTACTCAATAGTGTCCTCAACTTAAAATATTGTTACTTTATTTATCTAATAATTTACTCAATAGTGTCCTCAACTCAAAATATTGTTACTTTATTTATCTAATAATTTACTCAATAGTGTCCTCAACTCAAAATATTGTTACTTTATTTATCTAATAATTTACTCAATAGTGTCCTCAACTCAAAATATTGTTACTTTATTTATCTAATAATGTATTCAATAGTGTCCTCAACTCAAAATATTGTTACTTTATTTATCTAATAATTTACTCAATATTATCCTCAACTCAAAATATTGTTACTTTATTTATCTAATAATTTACTCAATAGTGTCCTCAACTCAAAATATTGTTACTTTATTTATCTAATAATTTACTCAATATTATCCTCAACTCAAAATATTGTTACTTTATTTATCTAATAATTTACTCAATATTATCCTCAACTCAAAATATTGTTACTTTATTTATCTAATAATTTACTCAATATTATCCTCAACTCAAAATATTGTTACTTTATTTATCTAATAATTTACTCAATAGTGTCCTCAACTCAAAATATTGTTACTTTATTTATCTAATAATTTACTCGACGATGTCCTCAACTCAAAATATTGTTACTTTATTTATCTAATAATTTACTTTATAGTGTACTCAACTCAAAATATTGTTACTTTATTTATCTAATAATCTACTCAATAGTGTCCTCAACTCAAAATATTGTTACTTTATTTATCTAATAATTTACTCAATATTATCCTCAACTCAAAATATTGTTACTTTATTTATCTAATAATTTACTCAATATTATCCTCAACTCAAAATATTGTTACTTTATTTATCTAATAATTTACTCAATAGTGTCCTCAACTCAAAATATTGTTACTTTATTTATCTAAAAATTTACTCAATAGTGTCCTCAACTCAAAATATTGTTACTTTATTTATCTAATAATTTACTCAATAGTGTCCTCAACTCAAAATATTGTTACTTTATTTATCTAATAATTTACTCAATATTATCCTCAACTCAAAATATTGTTACTTTATTTATCTAATAATTTACTCAATATTATCCTCAACTCAAAATATTGTTACTTTATTTATCTAATAATTTACTCAATATTATCCTCAACTCAAAATATTGTTACTTTATTTATCTAATAATTTACTCAATAGTGTCCTCAACTCAAAATATTGTTACTTTATTTATCTAATAATTTACTCAATAGTGTCCTCAACTCAAAATATTGTTACTTTATTTATCTAATAATTTACTCAATATTATCCTCAACTCAAAATATTGTTACTTTATTTATCTAATAATTTACTCAATATTATCCTCAACTCAAAATATTGTTACTTTATTTATCTAATAATTTACTCAATAGTGTCCTCAACTCAAAATATTGTTACTTTATTTATCTAATAATTTACTCAATAGTGTCCTCAACTCAAAATATTGTTACTTTATTTATCTAATAATTTACTCAATAGTGTCCTCAACTCAAAATATTGTTACTTTATTTATCTAATAATTTACTCAATATTATCCTCAACTCAAAATATTGTTACTTTATTTATCTAATAATTTACTCAATATTATCCTCAACTCAAAATATTGTTACTTTATTTATCTAATAATCCTCAACTAAAATATTGTTACTTTATTTATCTAATCATTTACCCGACGATGTCCTCAACTTAAAATATTGCTACTTTATTTATCTAAAAATTTACTCAATAGTGTCCTCAACTCAAAATATTGTTACTTTATTTATCTAATAATCTACTCAATAGTGTCCTCAACTCAAAATATTGTTACTTTATTTATCTAATAATCTACTCAATAGTGTCCTCAACTCAAAATATTGTTACTTTATTTATCTAATAATTTACTCAATATTATCCTCAACTCAAAATATTGTTACTTTATTTATCTAATAATTTACTCAATATTATCCTCAACTCAAAATATTGTTACTTTATTTATCTAATAATTTACTCAATATTATCCTCAACTCAAAATATTGTTACTTTATTTATCTAATAATTTACTCAATATTATCCTCAACTCAAAATATTGTTACTTTATTTATCTAATAATTTACTCAATATTGTCCTCAACTCAAAATATTGTTACTTTATTTATCTAATAATTTACTCAATATTATCCTCAACTCAAAATATTGTTACTTTATTTATCTAATAATTTACTCAATAGTGTCCTCAACTCAAAATATTGTTACTTTATTTATCTAATAATTTACTCAATAGTGTCCTCAACTCAAAATATTGTTACTTTATTTATCTAATAATTTACTCAATAGTGTCCTCAACTCAAAATATTGTTACTTTATTTATCTAATAATTTACTCAATATTATCCTCAACTCAAAATATTGTTACTTTATTTATCTAATAATTTACTCAATATTATCCTCAACTCAAAATATTGTTACTTTATTTATCTAATAATTTACTCAATATTATCCTCAACTCAAAATATTGTTACTTTATTTATCTAATAATTTACTCAATAGTGTCCTCAACTCAAAATATTGTTACTTTATTTATCTAATAATTTACTCAATAGTGTCCTCAACTCAAAATATTGTTACTTTATTTATCTAATAATTTACTCAATATTATCCTCAACTCAAAATATTGTTACTTTATTTATCTAATAATTTACTCAATATTATCCTCAACTCAAAATATTGTTACTTTATTTATCTAATAATTTACTCAATATTGTCCTCAACTCAAAATATTGTTACTTTATTTATCTAATAATTTACTCAATAGTGTCCTCAACTCAAAATATTGTTACTTTATTTATCTAATAATTTACTCAATAGTGTCCTCAACTCAAAATATTGTTACTTTATTTATCTAATAATTTACTCAATATTATCCTCAACTCAAAATATTGTTACTTTATTTATCTAATAATTTACTCAATATTATCCTCAACTCAAAATATTGTTACTTTATTTATCTAATAATTTACTCAATAGTGTCCTCAACTCAAAATATTGTTACTTTATTTATCTAATAATTTACTCAATAGTTTACTTTATTTATCTAATAATTTACTCAATAGTGTCCTCAACTCAAAATATTGTTACTTTATTTATCTAATAATTTACTCAATAGTGTCCTCAACTCAAAATATTGTTACTTTATTTATCTAATAATTTACTCAATATTATCCTCAACTCAAAATATTGTTACTTTATTTATCTAATAATTTACTCAATAAAATATCCTCAACTCAAAATATTGTTACTTTATTTATCTAATAATTTACTCAATATTGTCCTCAACTCAAAATATTGTTACTTTATTTATCTAATAATTTACTCAATATTATCCTCAACTCGAAATATTGTTACTCTATTTATCTAATAATTTACTCAATATTATCTTCAACACAAAATATTGTTACTTTATTTATCTAATAATTTACTCAATATTATCCTCAACTCAAAATATTGTTACTTTATTTATCTAATAATTTACTCAATAGTGTCCTCAACTCAAAATATTGTTACTTTATTTATCTAATAATTTACTCAATAGTGTCCTCAACTCAAAATATTGTTACTTTATTTATCTAATAATTTACTGTCCTCAACTCAAAATATTGTTACTCCTCAACTCAAAATATTGTTACTTTATTTATCTAATAATTTACTCAATATTATCCTCAACTCAAAATATTGTTACTTTATTTATCTAATAATTTACTCAATATTATCCTCAACTCAAAATATTGTTACTTTATTTATCTAATAATTTACTCAATAGTGTCCTCAACTCAAAATATTGTTACTTTATTTATCTAAAAATTTACTCAATAGTGTCCTCAACTCAAAATATTGTTACTTTATTTATCTAATAATTTACTCAATAGTGTCCTCAACTCAAAATATTGTTACTTTATTTATCTAATAATTTACTCAATAGTGTCCTCAACTCAAAATATTGTTACTTTATTTATCTAATAATTTACTCAATAGTGTCCTCAACTCAAAATATTGTTACTTTATTTATCTAATAATTTACTCAATAGTATCCTCAACTCAAAATATTGTTACTTTATTTATCTAATAATTTACTCAATATTATCCTCAACTCAAAATATTGTTACTTTATTTATCTAATAATTTACTCAATATTATCCTCAACTCAAAATATTGTTACTTTATTTATCTAATAATTTACTCAATATTATCCTCAACTCAAAATATTGTTACTTTATTTATCTAATAATTTACTCAATAGTGTCCTCAACTCAAAATATTGTTACTTTATTTATCTAATAATTTACTCAATAGTGTCCTCAACTCAAAATATTGTTACTTTATTTATCTAATAATTTACTCAATAGTGTCCTCAACTCAAAATATTGTTACTTTATTTATCTAATAATTTACTCAATAATATCTTCCAACTCAAAATATTGTTACTTTATTTATCTAATAATTTACTCAATATTATCCTCAACTCAAAATATTGTTACTTTATTTATCTAATAATTTACTCAATATTATCCTCAACTCAAAATATTGTTACTTTATTTATCTAATAATTTACTCAATATTATCCTCAACTCAAAATATTGTTACTTTATTTATCTAATAATTTACTCAATAGTGTCCTCAACTCAAAATATTGTTACTTTATTTATCTAATAATTTACTCAATATTGTCCTCAACTCAAAATATTGTTACTTTATTTATCTAATAATTTACTCAATATTATCCTCAACTCAAAATATTGTTACTTTATTTATCTAATAATTTACTCAATATTATCCTCAACTCAAAATATTGTTACTTTATTTATCTAATAATTTACTCAATATTATCCTCAACTCAAAATATTGTTACTTTATTTATCTAATAATTTACTCAATAGTGTCCTCAACTCAAAATATTGTTACTTTATTTATCTAATAATTTACTCAATAGTGTCCTCAACTCAAAATATTGTTACTTTATTTATCTAATAATTTACTCAATAGTGTCCTCAACTCAAAATATTGTTACTTTATTTATCTAATAATTTACTCAATAGTGTCCTCAACTCAAAATATTGTTACTTTATTTATCTAATAATTTACTCAATAGTGTCCTCAACTCAAAATATTGTTACTTTATTTATCTAATAATTTACTCAATATTATCCTCAACTCAAAATATTGTTACTTTATTTATCTAATAATTTACTTGTCCTCAACTCAAAATATTGTTACTTTATTTATCTAATAATTTACTCAATATTATCCTCAACTCAAAATATTGTTACTTTATTTATCTAATAATTTACTCAATAGTGTCCTCAACTCAAAATATTGTTACTTTATTTATCTAATAATTTACTCAATAGTGTCCTCAACTCAAAATATTGTTACTTTATTTATCTAATAATTTACTCAATAGTGTCCTCAACTCAAAATATTGTTACTTTATTTATCTAATAATTTACTCAATATTATCCTCAACTCAAAATATTGTTACTTTATTTATCTAATAATTTACTCAATATTATCCTCAACTCAAAATATTGTTACTTTATTTATCTAATAATTTACTCAATATTATCCTCAACTCAAAATATTGTTACTTTATTTATCTAATAATTTACTCAATAGTGTCCTCAACTCAAAATATTGTTACTTTATTTATCTAATAATTTACTCAATAGTGTCCTCAACTCTTTAAAATAATATTGTTACTTTATTTATCTAATAATTTACTCAATATTATCCTCAACTCAAAATATTGTTACTTTATTTATCTAATAATTTACTCAATATTATCCTCAACTCAAAATATTGTTACTTTATTTATCTAATAATTTACTCAATAGTGTCCTCAACTCAAAATATTGTTACTTTATTTATCTAATAATTTACTCAATAGTGTCCTCAACTCAAAATATTGTTACTTTATTTATCTAATAATTTACTCAATATTATCCTCAACTCAAAATATTGTTACTTTATTTATCTAATAATTTACTCAATATTATCCTCAACTCAAAATATTGTTACTTTATTTATCTAATAATTTACTCAATAGTGTCCTCAACTCAAAATATTGTTACTTTATTTATCTAATAATTTACTCAATAGTGTCCTCAACTCAAAATATTGTTACTTTATTTATCTAATAATTTACTCAATATTATCCTCAACTCAAAATATTGTTACTTTATTTATCTAATAATTTACTCAATATTGTCCTCAACTCAAAATATTGTTACTTTATTTATCTAATAATTTACTCAATAGTGTCCTCAACTCAAAATATTGTTACTTTATTTATCTAATAATTTACTCAATATTATCCTCAACTCAAAATATTGTTACTTTATTTATCTAATAATTTACTCAATATTATCCTCAACTCAAAATATTGTTACTTTATTTATCTAATAATTTACTCTAATATTATATTATCCTCAACTCAAAATATTGTTACTTTATTTATCTAATAATTTACTCAATAGTGTCCTCAACTCAAAATATTGTTACTTTATTTATCTAATAATTTACTCAATAGTGTCCTCAACTCAAAATATTGTTACTTTATTTATCTAATAATTTACTCAATAGTGTCCTCAACTCAAAATATTGTTACTTTATTTATCTAATAATTTACTCAATATTATCCTCAACTCAAAATATTGTTACTTTATTTATCTAATAATTTACTCAATATTATCCTCAACTCAAAATATTGTTACTTTATTTATCTAATAATTTACTCAATATTATCCTCAACTCAAAATATTGTTACTTTATTTATCTAATAATTTACTCAATATTGTCCTCAACTCAAAATATTGTTACTTTATTTATCTAATAATTTACTCAATAGTGTCCTCAACTCAAAATATTGTTACTTTATTTATCTAATAATTTACTCAATAGTGTCCTCAACTCAAAATATTGTTACTTTATTTATCTAATAATTTACTCAATAGTGTCCTCAACTCAAAATATTGTTACTTTATTTATCTAATAATTTACTCAACTCAAAATATATCCTCAACTCAAAAAATATTGTTACTTTATTTATCTAATAATTTACTCAATATTATCCTCAACTCAAAATATTGTTACTTTATTTATCTAATAATTTACTCAATAGTGTCCTCAACTCAAAATATTGTTACTTTATTTATCTAATAATTTACTCAATAGTGTCCTCAACTCAAAATATTGTTACTTTATTTATCTAATAATTTACTCAATAGTGTCCTCAACTCAAAATATTGTTACTTTATTTATCTAATAATTTACTCAATATTATCCTCAACTCAAAATATTGTTACTTTATTTATCTAATAATTTACTCAATATTATCCTCAACTCAAAATATTGTTACTTTATTTATCTAATAATTTACTCAATATTATCCTCAACTCAAAATATTGTTACTTTATTTATCTAATAATTTACTCAATAGTGTCCTCAACTCAAAATATTGTTACTTTATTTATCTAATAATTTACTCAATAGTGTCCTCAACTCAAAATATTGTTACTTTATTTATCTAATAATTTACTCAATATTATCCTCAACTCAAAATATTGTTACTTTATTTATCTAATAATTTACTCAATATTATCCTCAACTCAAAATATTGTTACTTTATTTATCTAATAATTTACTCAATATTATCCTCAACTCAAAATATTGTTACTTTATTTATCTAATAATTTACTCAATATCCTCAACTCAAAATATTGTTACTTTATTTATCTAATAATTTACTCAATAGTGTCCTCAACTCAAAATATTGTTACTTTATTTATCTAATAATTTACTCAATAGTGTCCTCAACTCAAAATATTGTTACTTTATTTATCTAATAATTTACTCAATAGTGTCCTCAACTCAAAATATTGTTACTTTATTTATCTAATAATTTACTCAATATTGTCCTCAACTCAAAATATTGTTACTTTATTTATCTAATAATTTACTCAATATTATCCTCAACTCAAAATATTGTTACTTTATTTATCTAATAATTTACTCAATATTATCCTCAACTCAAAATATTGTTACTTTATTTATCTAATAATTTACTCAATATTGTCCTCAACTCAAAATATTGTTACTTTATTTATCTAATAATTTACTCAATAGTGTCCTCAACTCAAAATATTGTTACTTTATTTATCTAATAATTTACTCAATAGTGTCCTCAACTCAAAATATTGTTACTTTATTTATCTAATAATTTACTCAATATTGTCCTCAACTCAAAATATTGTTACTTTATTTATCTAATAATTTACTCAATATTATCCTCAACTCAAAATATTGTTACTTTATTTATCTAATAATTTACTCAATATTATCCTCAACTCAAAATATTGTTACTTTATTTATCTAATAATTTACTCAATATTGTCCTCAACTCAAAATATTGTTACTTTATTTATCTAATAATTTACTCAATAGTGTCCTCAACTCAAAATATTGTTACTTTATTTATCTAATAATTTACTCAATAGTGTCCTCAACTCAAAATATTGTTACTTTATTTATCTAATAATTTACTCAATATTATCCTCAACTCAAAATATTGTTACTTTATTTATCTAATAATTTACTCAATATTATCCTCAACTCAAAATATTGTTACTTTATTTATCTAATAATTTACTCAATATTATCCTCAACTCAAAATATTGTTACTTTATTTATCTAATAATTTACTCAATAGTGTCCTCAACTCAAAATATTGTTACTTTATTTATCTAATAATTTACTCAATAGTGTCCTCAACTCAAAATATTGTTACTTTATTTATCTAATAATTTACTCAATAAAATATTCCTCAACTCAACTCAAAATATTGTTACTTTATTTATCTAATAATTTACTCAATATTATCCTCAACTCAAAATATTGTTACTTTATTTATCTAATAATTTACTCAATATTATCCTCAACTCAAAATATTGTTACTTTATTTATCTAATAATTTACTCAATAGTGTCCTCAACTCAAAATATTGTTACTTTATTTATCTAATAATTTACTCAATAGTGTCCTCAACTCAAAATATTGTTACTTTATTTATCTAATAATTTACTCAATAGTGTCCTCAACTCAAAATATTGTTACTTTATTTATCTAATAATTTACTCAATATTATCCTCAACTCAAAATATTGTTACTTTATTTATCTAATAATTTACTCAATATTATCCTCAACTCAAAATATTGTTACTTTATTTATCTAATAATTTACTCAATAGTGTCCTCAACTCAAAATATTGTTACTTTATTTATCTAATAATTTACTCAATAGTGTCCTCAACTCAAAATATTGTTACTTTATTTATCTAATAATTTACTCAATAGTGTCCTCAACTCAAAATATTGTTACTTTATTTATCTAATAATTTACTCAATAGTGTCCTCAACTCAAAATATTGTTACTTTATTTATCTAATAATTTACTCAATAGTGTCCTCAACTCAAAATATTGTTACTTTATTTATCTAATAATTTACTCAATATTATCCTCAACTCAAAATATTGTTACTTTATTTATCTAATAATTTACTCAATATTATCCTCAACTCAAAATATTGTTACTTTATTTATCTAATAATTTACTCAATATTATCCTCAACTCAAAATATTGTTACTTTATTTATCTAATAATTTACTCAATAGTGTCCTCAACTCAAAATATTGTTACTTTATTTATCTAAAAATTTACTCAATAGTGTCCTCAACTCAAAATATTGTTACTTTATTTATCTAATAATTTACTCAATAACAACTCAAAATATTGTTACTTTATTTATCTAATAATTTACTCAATATTATCCTCAACTCAAAATATTGTTACTTTATTTATCTAATAATTTACTCAATATTATCCTCAACTCAAAATATTGTTACTTTATTTATCTAATAATTTACTCAATATTATCCTCAACTCAAAATATTGTTACTTTATTTATCTAATAATTTACTCAATAGTGTCCTCAACTCAAAATATTGTTACTTTATTTATCTAATAATTTACTCAATAGTGTCCTCAACTCAAAATATTGTTACTTTATTTATCTAATAATTTACTCAATATTATCCTCAACTCAAAATATTGTTACTTTATTTATCTAATAATTTACTCAATATTATCCTCAACTCAAAATATTGTTACTTTATTTATCTAATAATTTACTCAATAAACTCAAAATATTGTTACTTTATTTATCTAATAATTTACTCAATATTATCCTCAACTCAAAATATTGTTACTTTATTTATCTAATAATTTACTCAATAGTGTCCTCAACTCAAAATATTGTTACTTTATTTATCTAATAATTTACTCCTCAATATTGTCAAAATATTGTTACTTTATTTATCTAATAATTTACTCAATATTATCCTCAACTCAAAATATTGTTACTTTATTTATCTAATAATTTACTCAATATTGTCCTCAACTCAAAATATTGTTACTTTATTTATCTAATAATTTACTCAATAGTGTCCTCAACTCAAAATATTGTTACTTTATTTATCTAATAATTTACTCAATATTATCCTCAACTCAAAATATTGTTACTTTATTTATCTAATAATTTACTCAATATTATCCTCAACTCAAAATATTGTTACTTTATTTATCTAATAATTTACTTAGTGTCCTCAACTCAAAATATTGTTACTTTATTTATCTAATAATTTACTCAATAGTGTCCTCAACTCAAAATATTGTTACTTTATTTATCTAATAATTTACTCAATAGTGTCCTCAACTCAAAATATTGTTACTTTATTTATCTAATAATTTACTCAATAGTGTCCTCAACTCAAAATATTGTTACTTTATTTATCTAATAATTTACTCAATATTGTCCTCAACTCAAAATATTGTTACTTTATTTATCTAATAATTTACTCAATATTATCCTCAACTCAAAATATTGTTACTTTATTTATCTAATAATTTACTCAATATTATCCTCAACTCAAAATATTGTTACTTTATTTATCTAATAATTTACTCAATAGTGTCCTCAACTCAAAATATTGTTACTTTATTTATCTAATAATTTACTTTATCCTTAACTCAAAATATTGTTACTTTATTTATCTAATAATTTACTCAATAGTGTCCTCAACTCAAAATATTGTTACTTTATTTATCTAATAATTTACTCAATAGTGTCCTCAACTCAAAATATTGTTACTTTATTTATCTAATAATTTACTCAATATTATCCTCAACTCAAAATATTGTTACTTTATTTATCTAATAATTTACTCAATATTATCCTCAACTCAAAATATTGTTACTTTATTTATCTAATAATTTACTCAATATTATCCTCAACTCAAAATATTGTTACTTTATTTATCTAATAATTTACTCAATATTATCCTCAACTCAAAATATTGTTACTTTATTTATCTAATAATTTACTCAATAGTGTCCTCAACTCAAAATATTGTTACTTTATTTATCTAATAATTTACTCAATAGTGTCCTCAACTCAAAATATTGTTACTTTATTTATCTAATAATTTACTCAATATTATCCTCAACTCAAAATATTGTTACTTTATTTATCTAATAATTTACTCAATATTATCCTCAACTCAAAATATTGTTACTTTATTTATCTAATAATTTACTTTATTTATCTAATAATTTACTCGACGATGTCCTCAACTCAAAATATTGTTACTTTATTTATCTAATAATTTACTCAATAGTGTCCTCAACTCAAAATATTGTTACTTTATTTATCTAATAATCTACTCAATAGTGTCCTCAACTCAAAATATTGTTACTTTATTTATCTAATAATTTACTCAATATTATCCTCAACTCAAAATATTGTTACTTTATTTATCTAATAATTTACTCAATATTATCCTCAACTCAAAATATTGTTACTTTATTTATCTAATAATTTACTCAATATTATCCTCAACTCAAAATATTGTTACTTTATTTATCTAATAATTTACTCAATAGTGTCCTCAACTCAAAATATTGTTACTTTATTTATCTAATAATTTACTCAATATTATCCTCAACTCAAAATATTGTTACTTTATTTATCTAATAATTTACTCAATATTATCCTCAACTCAAAATATTGTTACTTTATTTATCTAATAATTTACTCAATAGTGTCCTCAACTCAAAATATTGTTACTTTATTTATCTAAAAATTTACTCAATAGTGTCCTCAACTCAAAATATTGTTACTTTATTTATCTAATAATTTACTCAATATTGTCCTCAACTCAAAATATTGTTACTTTATTTATCTAATAATTTACTCAATATTATCCTCAACTCAAAATATTGTTACTTTATTTATCTAATAATTTACTCAATATTATCCTCAACTCAAAATATTGTTACTTTATTTATCTAATAATTTACTCAATAGTGTCCTCAACTCAAAATATTGTTACTTTATTTATCTAATAATTTACTCAATAGTGTCCTCAACTCAAAATATTGTTACTTTATTTATCTAATAATTTACTCAATAGTGTCCTCAACTCAAAATATTGTTACTTTATTTATCTAATAATTTACTCAATATTATCCTCAACTCAAAATATTGTTACTTTATTTATCTAATAATTTACTCAATATTATCCTCAACTCAAAATATTGTTACTTTATTTATCTAATAATTTACTCAATATTATCCTCAACTCAAAATATTGTTACTTTATTTATCTAATAATTTACTCAATATTATCCTCAACTCAAAATATTGTTACTTTATTTATCTAATAATTTACTCAATATTATCCTCAACTCAAAATATTGTTACTTTATTTATCTAATAATTTACTTGTAGTGTCCTCAACTCAAAATATTGTTACTTTATTTATCTAATAATTTACTCAATAGTGTCCTCAACTCAAAATATTGTTACTTTATTTATCTAATAATTTACTCAATATAATGTCCTCAACTCAAAATATTGTTACTTTATTTATCTAATAATTTACTCAATATTATCCTCAACTCAAAATATTGTTACTTTATTTATCTAATAATTTACTCAATATTATCCTCAACTCAAAATATTGTTACTTTATTTATCTAATAATTTACTCAATATTGTCCTCAACTCAAAATATTGTTACTTTATTTATCTAATAATTTACTCAATAGTGTCCTCAACTCAAAATAATATTACTTTATTTATCTAATAATTTACTCAATAGTGTCCTCAACTCAAAATATTGTTACTTTATTTATCTAATAATTTACTCAATAGTGTCCTCAACTCAAAATATTGTTACTTTATTTATCTAATAATTTACTCAATATTATCCTCAACTCAAAATATTGTTACTTTATTTATCTAATAATTTACTCAATATTATCCTCAACTCAAAATATTGTTACTTTATTTATCTAATAATTTACTCAATATTATCCTCAACTCAAAATATTGTTACTTTATTTATCTAATAATTTACTCAATAGTGTCCTCTCAACTCAAAATATTGTTACTTTATTTATCTAATAATTCACTCAATATTATTCTCAACTCAAAATATTGTAACTTTATTAATCTAATAATTTACTCAATATTATCCTCAACTCAAAATATTGTTACTTTATTTATCTAATAATTTACTCAATAGTGTCCTCAACTCAAAATATTGTTACTTTATTTATCTAAAAATTTACTCAATAGTGTCCTCAACTCAAAATATTGTTACTTTATTTATCTAATAATTTACTCAATAGTGTCCTCAACTCAAAATATTGTTACTTTATTTATCTAATAATTTACTCAATAGTGTCCTCAACTCAAAATATTGTTACTTTATTTATCTAATAATTTACTCAATATTATCCTCAACTCAAAATATTGTTACTTTATTTATCTAATAATTTACTCAATATTATCCTCAACTCAAAATATTGTTACTTTATTTATCTAATAATTTACTCAATATTATCCTCAACTCAAAATATTGTTACTTTATTTATCTAATAATTTACTCAATATTGTCCTCAACTCAAAATATTGTTACTTTATTTATCTAATAATTTACTCAATAGTGTCCTCAACTCAAAATATTGTTACTTTATTTATCTAATAATTTACTCAATAGTGTCCTCAACTCAAAATATTGTTACTTTATTTATCTAATAATTTACTCAATATTGTCCTCAACTCAAAATATTGTTACTTTATTTATCTAATAATTTACTCAATATTATCCTCAACTCAAAATATTGTTACTTTATTTATCTAATAATTTACTCAATATTATCCTCAACTCAAAATATTGTTACTTTATTTATCTAATAATTTACTCAATATTGTCCTCAACTCAAAATATTGTTACTTTATTTATCTAATAATTTACTCAATATTATCCTCAACTCAAAATATTGTTACTTTATTTATCTAATAATTTACTCAATATTGTCCTCAACTCAAAATATTGTTACTTTATTTATCTAATAATTTACTCAATAGTGTCCTCAACTCAAAATATTGTTACTTTATTTATCTAATAATTTACTCAATAGTGTCCTCAACTCAAAATATTGTTACTTTATTTATCTAATAATTTACTCAATATTATCCTCAACTCAAAATATTGTTACTTTATTTATCTAATAATTTACTCAATATTATCCTCAACTCAAAATATTGTTACTTTATTTATCTAATAATTTACTCAATATTATCCTCAACTCAAAATATTGTTACTTTATTTATCTAATAATTTACTCAATATTATCCTCAACTCAAAATATTGTTACTTTATTTATCTAATAATTTACTCAATAGTGTCCTCAACTCAAAATATTGTTACTTTATTTATCTAATAATTTACTCAATAGTGTCCTCAACTCAAAATATTGTTACTTTATTTATCTAATAATTTACTCAATAGTGTCCTCAACTCAAAATATTGTTACTTTATTTATCTAATAATTTACTCAATATTATCCTCAACTCAAAATATTGTTACTTTATTTATCTAATAATTTACTCAATATTATCCTCAACTCAAAATATTGTTACTTTATTTATCTAATAATTTACTCAATAGTGTCCTCAACTCAAAATATTGTTACTTTATTTATCTAAAAATTTACTCAATAGTGTCCTCAACTCAAAATATTGTTACTTTATTTATCTAATAATTTACTCAATAGTGTCCTCAACTCAAAATATTGTTACTTTATTTATCTAATAATTTACTCAATAGTGTCCTCAACTCAAAATATTGTTACTTTATTTATCTAATAATTTACTCAATATTATCCTCAACTCAAAATATTGTTACTTTATTTATCTAATAATTTACTCAATATTATCCTCAACTCAAAATATTGTTACTTTATTTATCTAATCATTTACCCGATGATGTCCTCAACTTAAAATATTGCTACTTTATTTATCTAAAAATTTACTCAATAGTGTCCTCAACTCAAAATATTGTTACTTTATTTATCTAATAATTTACTCAATATTGTCCTCAACTCAAAATATTGTTACTTTATTTATCTAATAATTTACTCAATATTATCCTCAACTCAAAATATTGTTACTTTATTTATCTAATAATTTACTCAATATTATCCTCAACTCAAAATATTGTTACTTTATTTATCTAATAATTTACTCAATAGTGTCCTCAACTCAAAATATTGTTACTTTATTTATCTAAAAATTTACTCAATAGTGTCCTCAACTCAAAATATTGTTACTTTATTTATCTAATAATTTACTCAATAGTGTCCTCAACTCAAAATATTGTTACTTTATTTATCTAATAATTTACTCAATAGTGTCCTCAACTCAAAATATTGTTACTTTATTTATCTAATAATTTACTCAATATTATCCTCAACTCAAAATATTGTTACTTTATTTATCTAATAATTTACTCAATATTATCCTCAACTCAAAATATTGTTACTTTATTTATCTAATAATTTACTCAATATTATCCTCAACTCAAAATATTGTTACTTTATTTATCTAATAATTTACTCAATATTATCCTCAACTCAAAATATTGTTACTTTATTTATCTAATAATTTACTCAATATTATCCTCAACTCAAAATATTGTTACTTTATTTATCTAATAATTTACTCAATAGTGTCCTCAAAATCAAAATATTGTTACTTTAAAATATTTTATCTAATAATTTACTCAATAGTGTCCTCAACTCAAAATATTGTTACTTTATTTATCTAATAATTTACTCAATATTATCCTCAACTCAAAATATTGTTACTTTATTTATCTAATAATTTACTCAATATTATCCTCAACTCAAAATATTGTTACTTTATTTATCTAATAATTTACTCAATATTATCCTCAACTCAAAATATTGTTACTTTATTTATCTAATAATTTACTCAATAGTGTCCTCAACTCAAAATATTGTTACTTTATTTATCTAATAATTTACTCAATAGTGTCCTCAACTCAAAATATTGTTACTTTATTTATCTAATAATTTACTCAATAGTGTCCTCAACTCAAAATATTGTTACTTTATTTATCTAATAATTTACTCAATAGTGTCCTCAACTCAAAATATTGTTACTTTATTTATCTAATAATCTACTCAATAGTGTCCTCAACTCAAAATATTGTTACTTTATTTATCTAATAATTTACTCAATATTATCCTCAACTCAAAATATTGTTACTTTATTTATCTAATAATTTACTCAATATTATCCTCAACTCAAAATATTGTTACTTTATTTATCTAATAATTTACTCAATATTGTCCTCTTAATTTACTGAAAATATTGTTACTTTATTTATCTAATAATTTACTCAATATTATCCTCAACTCAAAATATTGTTACTTTATTTATCTAATAATTTACTCAATATTATCCTCAACTCAAAATATTGTTACTTTATTTATCTAATAATTTACTTAATAGTATACTCAACTCAAAATATTGTTACTTTATTTATCTAATAATTTACTCAATAGTGTCCTCAACTCAAAATATTGTTACTTTATTTATCTAATAATTTACTCAATAGTGTCCTCAACTCAAAATATTGTTACTTTATTTATCTAATAATTTACTCAATAGTGTCCTCAACTCAAAATATTGTTACTTTATTTATCTAATAATTTACTCAATATTATCCTCAACTCAAAATATTGTTACTTTATTTATCTAATAATTTACTCAATATTATCCTCAACTCAAAATATTGTTACTTTATTTATCTAATAATTTACTCAATATTATCCTCAACTCAAAATATTGTTACTTTATTTATCTAATAATTTACTCAATAGTGTCCTCAACTCAAAATATTGTTACTTTATTTATCTAATAATTTACTCAATATTATCCTCAACTCAAAATATTGTTACTTTATTTATCTAATAATTTACTCAATATTATCCTCAACTCAAAATATTGTTACTTTATTTATCTAATAATTTACTCAATAGTGTCCTCAACTCAAAATATTGTTACTTTATTTATCTAATAATTTACTCAATAGTGTCCTCAACTCAAAATATTGTTACTTTATTTATCTAATAATTTACTCAATAGTGTCCTCAACTCAAAATATTGTTACTTTATTTATCTAATAATCTACTCAATAGTGTCCTCAACTCAAAATATTGTTACTTTATTTATCTAATAATTTACTCAATATTATCCTCAACTCAAAATATTGTTACTTTATTTATCTAATAATTTACTCAATATTATCCTCAACTCAAAATATTGTTACTTTATTTATCTAATAATTTACTCAATATTATCCTCAACTCAAAATATTGTTACTTTATTTATCTAATAATTTACTCAATAGTGTCCTCAACTCAAAATATTGTTACTTTATTTATCTAATAATTTACTCAATAGTGTCCTCAACTCAAAATATTGTTACTTTATTTATCTAATAATTTACTCAATAGTGTCCTCAACTCAAAATATTGTTACTTTATTTATCTAATAATTTACTCAATATTATCCTCAACTCAAAATATTGTTACTTTATTTATCTAATAATTTACTCAATATTATCCTCAACTCAAAATATTGTTACTTTATTTATCTAATAATTTACTCAATATTATCCTCAACTCAAAATATTGTTACTTTATTTATCTAATAATTTACTCAATAGTGTCCTCAACTCAAAATATTGTTACTTTATTTATCTAATAATTTACTCAATATTATCCTCAACTCAAAATATTGTTACTTTATTTATCTAATAATTTACTCAATATTATCCTCAACTCAAAATATTGTTACTTTATTTATCTAATAATTTACTCAATAGTGTCCTCAACTCAAAATATTGTTACTTTATTTATCTAATAATTTACTCAATAGTGTCCTCAACTCAAAATATTGTTACTTTATTTATCTAATAATTTACTCAATAGTGTCCTCAACTCAAAATATTGTTACTTTATTTATCTAATAATTTACTCAAAAATATTGTCCTCAACTCAAAAAATATTGTTACTTTATTTATCTAATAATTTACTCAATATTATCCTCAACTCAAAATATTGTTACTTTATTTATCTAATAATTTACTCAATATTGTCCTCAACTCAAAATATTGTTACTTTATTTATCTAATAATTTACTCAATAGTGTCCTCAACTCAAAATATTGTTACTTTATTTATCTAATAATTTACTCAATAGTGTCCTCAACTCAAAATATTGTTACTTTATTTATCTAATAATTTACTCAATAGTGTCCTCAACTCAAAATATTGTTACTTTATTTATCTAATAATTTACTCAATATTATCCTCAACTCAAAATATTGTTACTTTATTTATCTAATAATTTACTCAATATTATCCTCAACTCAAAATATTGTTACTTTATTTATCTAATAATTTACTCAATAGTGTCCTCAACTCAAAATATTGTTACTTTATTTATCTAAAAATTTACTCAATAGTGTCCTCAACTCAAAATATTGTTACTTTATTTATCTAATAATTTACTCAATAGTGTCCTCAACTCAAAATATTGTTACTTTATTTATCTAATAATTTACTCAATATTATCCTCAACTCAAAATATTGTTACTTTATTTATCTAATAATTTACTCAATATTATCCTCAACTCAAAATATTGTTACTTTATTTATCTAATAATTTACTCAATATTATCCTCAACTCAAAATATTGTTACTTTATTTATCTAATAATTTACTCAATAGTGTCCTCAACTCAAAATATTGTTACTTTATTTATCTAATAATTTACTCAATATATTGTGTCCTCAACTCAAAATATTGTTACTTTATTTATCTAATAATTTACTCAATATTATCCTCAACTCAAAATATTGTTACTTTATTTATCTAATAATTTACTCAATATTATCCTCAACTCAAAATATTGTTACTTTATTTATCTAATAATTTACTCAATATTATCCTCAACTCAAAATATTGTTACTTTATTTATCTAATAATTTACTCAATAGTGTCCTCAACTCAAAATATTGTTACTTTATTTATCTAATAATTTACTCAATAGTGTCCTCAACTCAAAATATTGTTACTTTATTTATCTAATAATTTACTCAATAGTGTCCTCAACTCAAAATATTGTTACTTTATTTATCTAATAATTTACTCAATAGTGTCCTCAACTCAAAATATTGTTACTTTATTTATCTAATAATTTACTCAATATTATCCTCAACTCAAAATATTGTTACTTTATTTATCTAATAATTTACTCAATATTATCCTCAACTCAAAATATTGTTACTTTATTTATCTAATAATTTACTCAATATTATCCTCAACTCAAAATATTGTTACTTTATTTATCTAATAATTTACTCAATATTATCCTCAACTCAAAATATTGTTACTTTATTTATCTAATAATTTACTCAATAGTGTCCTCAACTCAAAATATTGTTACTTTATTTATCTAATAATTTACTCAATAGTGTCCTCAACTCAAAATATTGTTACTTTATTTATCTAATAATTTACTCAATATTGTCCTCAACTCAAAATATTGTTACTTTATTTATCTAATAATTTACTCAATATTATCCTCAACTCAAAATATTGTTACTTTATTTATCTAATAATTTACTCAATATTATCCTCAACTCAAAATATTGTTACTTTATTTATCTAATAATTTACTCAATAGTGTCCTCAACTCAAAATATTGTTACTTTATTTATCTAAAAATTTACTCAATAGTGTCCTCAACTCAAAATATTGTTACTTTATTTATCTAATAATTTACTCAATAGTGTCCTCAACTCAAAATATTGTTACTTTATTTATCTAATAATTTACTCAATAGTGTCCTCAACTCAAAATATTGTTACTTTATTTATCTAATAATTTACTCAATAGTGTCCTCAACTCAAAATATTGTTACTTTATTTATCTAATAATTTACTCAATATTATCCTCAACTCAAAATATTGTTACTTTATTTATCTAATAATTTACTCAATATTATCCTCAACTCAAAATATTGTTACTTTATTTATCTAATAATTTACTCAATATTATCCTCAACTCAAAATATTGTTACTTTATTTATCTAATAATTTACTCAATATTGTCCTCAACTCAAAATATTGTTACTTTATTTATCTAATAATTTACTCAATATTGTTACTTTATTTATCCTCAACTCAAAATATTGTTACTTTATTTATCTAATAATTTACTCAATATTATCCTCAACTCAAAATATTGTTACTTTATTTATCTAATAATTTACTCAATATTATCCTCAACTCAAAATATTGTTACTTTATTTATCTAATAATTTACTCAATAGTGTCCTCAACTCAAAATATTGTTACTTTATTTATCTAATAATTTACTCAATATTATCCTCAACTCAAAATATTGTTACTTTATTTATCTAATAATTTACTCAATAGTGTCCTCAACTCAAAATATTGTTACTTTATTTATCTAATAATTTACTCAATAGTGTCCTCAACTCAAAATATTGTTACTTTATTTATCTAATAATTTACTCAATAGTGTCCTCAACTCAAAATATTGTTACTTTATTTATCTAATAATTTACTCAATATTATCCTCAACTCAAAATATTGTTACTTTATTTATCTAATAATTTACTCAATATTATCCTCAACTCAAAATATTGTTACTTTATTTATCTAATAATTTACTCAATAGTGTCCTCAACTCAAAATATTGTTACTTTATTTATCTAATAATTTACTCAATATTATCCTCAACTCAAAATATTGTTACTTTATTTATCTAATAATTTACTCAATATTATCCTCAACTCAAAATATTGTTACTTTATTTATCTAATAATTTACTCAATATTGTCCTCAACTCAAAATATTGTTACTTTATTTATCTAATAATTTACTCAATAGTGTCCTCAACTCAAAATATTGTTACTTTATTTATCTAATAATTTACTCAATAGTGTCCTCAACTCAAAATATTGTTACTTTATTTATCTAATAATTTACTCAATAGTGTCCTCAACTCAAAATATTGTTACTTTATTTATCTAATAATTTACTCAATATTGTCCTCAACTCAAAATATTGTTACTTTATTTATCTAATAATTTACTCAATATTATCCTCAACTCAAAATATTGTTACTTTATTTATCTAATAATTTACTCAATATTATCCTCAACTCAAAATATTGTTACTTTATTTATCTAATAATTTACTCAATAGTGTCCTCAACTCAAAATATTGTTACTTTATTTATCTAATAATTTACTCAATAGTGTCCTCAACTCAAAATATTGTTACTTTATTTATCTAATAATTTACTCAATATTGTCCTCAACTCAAAATATTGTTACTTTATTTATCTAATAATTTACTCAATATTATCCTCAACTCAAAATATTGTTACTTTATTTATCTAATAATTTACTCAATATTATCCTCAACTCAAAATATTGTTACTTTATTTATCTAATAATTTACTCAATATTGTCCTCAACTCAAAATATTGTTACTTTATTTATCTAATAATTTACTCAATAGTGTCCTCAACTCAAAATATTGTTACTTTATTTATCTAATAATTTACTCAATATTATCCTCAACTCAAAATATTGTTACTTTATTTATCTAATAATTTACTCAATATTATCCTCAACTCAAAATATTGTTACTTTATTTATCTAATAATTTACTCAATATTGTCCTCAACTCAAAATATTGTTACTTTATTTATCTAATAATTTACTCAATAGTGTCCTCAACTCAAAATATTGTTACTTTATTTATCTAATAATTTACTCAATAGTGTCCTCAACTCAAAATATTGTTACTTTATTTATCTAATAATTTACTCAATAGTGTCCTCAACTCAAAATATTGTTACTTTATTTATCTAATAATTTACTCAATATTATCCTCAACTCAAAATATTGTTACTTTATTTATCTAATAATTTACTCAATATTATCCTCAACTCAAAATATTGTTACTTTATTTATCTAATAATTTACTCAATATTATCCTCAACTCAAAATATTGTTACTTTATTTATCTAATAATTTACTCAATATTGTCCTCAACTCAAAATATTGTTACTTTATTTATCTAATAATTTACTCAATAGTGTCCTCAACTCAAAATATTGTTACTTTATTTATCTAATAATTTACTCAATAGTGTCCTCTCAAAATATTGTTACTTTATTTACTCAAAATATTGTTACTTTATTTATCTAATAATTTACTCAATATTATCCTCAACTCAAAATATTGTTACTTTATTTATCTAATAATTTACTCAATATTATCCTCAACTCAAAATATTGTTACTTTATTTATCTAATAATTTACTCAATATTGTCCTCAACTCAAAATATTGTTACTTTATTTATCTAATAATTTACTCAATAGTGTCCTCAACTCAAAATATTGTTACTTTATTTATCTAATAATTTACTCAATAGTGTCCTCAACTCAAAATATTGTTACTTTATTTGTCTAATAATTTACTCAATATTATCCTCAACTCAAAATATTGTTACTTTATTTATCTAATAATTTACTCGATAATGTCCTCAACTTAAAATATTGTTACTTTATTTATCTAATAATTTACTCAATATTATCCTCAACTCAAAATATTGTTACTTTATTTATCTAATAATTTACTCAATATTATCCTCAACTCAAAATATTGTTACTTTATTTATCTAATAATTTACTCAATATTATCCTCAACTCAAAATATTGTTACTTTATTTATCTAATAATTTACTCAATATTATCCTCAACTCAAAATATTGTTACTTTATTTATCTAATAATTTACTCAATATTATCCTCAACTCAAAATATTGTTACTTTATTTATCTAATAATTTACTCAATAGTGTCCTCAACTCAAAATATTGTTACTTTATTTATCTAATAATTTACTCAATAGTGTCCTCAACTCAAAATATTGTTACTTTATTTATCTAATAATTTACTCAATATTATCCTCAACTCAAAATATTGTTACTTTATTTATCTAATAATTTACTCAATATTATCCTCAACTCAAAATATTGTTACTTTATTTATCTAATAATTTACTCAATATTATCCTCAACTCAAAATATTGTTACTTTATTTATCTCAAATATATTCAAAATATTGTTTTTATTTATCTAATAATTTACTCAATATTGTCCTCAACTCAAAATATTGTTACTTTATTTATCTAATAATTTACTCAATATTATCCTCAACTCAAAATATTGTTACTTTATTTATCTAATAATTTACTCAATATTATCCTCAACTCAAAATATTGTTACTTTATTTATCTAATAATTTACTCAATATTATCCTCAACTCAAAATATTGTTACTTTATTTATCTAATAATTTACTCAATATTATCCTCAACTCAAAATATTGTTACTTTATTTATCTAATAATTTACTCAATATTATCCTCAACTCAAAATATTGTTACTTTATTTATCTAATAATTTACTCAATATTATCCTCAACTCAAAATATTGTTACTTTATTTATCTAATAATTTACTCAATATTATCCTCAACTCAAAATATTGTTACTTTATTTATCTAATAATTTACTCAATATTATCCTCAACTCAAAATATTGTTACTTTATTTATCTAATAATTTACTCAATAGTGTCCTCAACTCAAAATATTGTTACTTTATTTATCTAATAATTTACTCAATAGTGTCCTCAACTCAAAATATTGTTACTTTATTTATCTAATAATTTACTCAATATTATCCTCAACTCAAAATATTGTTACTTTATTTATCTAATCATTTACCCGATGATGTCCTCAACTTAAAATATTGCTACTTTATTTATCTAAAAATTTACTCAATAGTGTCCTCAACTCAAAATATTGTTACTTTATTTATCTAATAATTTACTCAATATTGTCCTCAACTCAAAATATTGTTACTTTATTTATCTAATAATTTACTCAATATTATCCTCAACTCAAAATATTGTTACTTTATTTATCTAATAATTTACTCAATATTATCCTCAACTCAAAATATTGTTACTTTATTTATCTAATAATTTACTCAATATTATCCTCAACTCAAAATATTGTTACTTTATTTATCTAATAATTTACTCAATAGTGTCCTCAACTCAAAATATTGTTACTTTATTTATCTAATAATCTATTCAATAGTGTCCTCAACTCAAAATATTGTTACTTTATTTATCTAATAATTTACTTGTCCTCAACTCAAAATATTGTTACTTTATTTATCTAATAATTTACTTAATAGTGTCCTCAACTCAAAATATTGTTACTTTATTTATCTAATAATTTACTCAATATTATCCTCAACTCAAAATATTGTTACTTTATTTATCTAATAATTTACTCAATATTATCCTCAACTCAAAATATTGTTACTTTATTTATCTAATAATTTACTCAATATTATCCTCAACTCAAAATATTGTTACTTTATTTATCTAATAATTTACTCAATAGTGTCCTCAACTCAAAATATTGTTACTTTATTTATCTAATAATTTACTCAATATTATCCTCAACTCAAAATATTGTTACTTTATTTATCTAATAATTTACTCAATATTATCCTCAACTCAAAATATTGTTACTTTATTTATCTAATAATTTACTCAATATTATCCTCAACTCAAAATATTGTTACTTTATTTATCTAATAATTTACTCAATAGTGTCCTCAACTCAAAATATTGTTACTTTATTTATCTAAAAATTTACTCAATAGTGTCCTCAACTCAAAATATTGTTACTTTATTTATCTAATAATTTACTCAATATTATCCTCAACTCAAAATATTGTTACTTTATTTATCTAATAATTTACTCAATATTATCCTCAACTCAAAATATTGTTACTTTATTTATCTAATAATTTACTCAATATTATCCTCAACTCAAAATATTGTTACTTTATTTATCTAATAATTTACTTAATAGTATACTCAACTCAAAATATTGTTACTTTATTTATCTAATAATTTACTCTAATAGTGTCCTCAACTCAAAATATTGTTACTTTATTTATCTAATAATTTACTCAATAGTGTCCTCAACTCAAAATATTGTTACTTTATTTATCTAATAATTTACTCAATAGTGTCCTCAACTCAAAATATTGTTACTTTATTTATCTAATAATTTACTCAATATTATCCTCAACTCAAAATATTGTTACTTTATTTATCTAATAATTTACTCAATATTATCCTCAACTCAAAATATTGTTACTTTATTTATCTAATAATTTACTCAATATTATCCTCAACTCAAAATATTGTTACTTTATTTATCTAATAATTTACTCAATAGTGTCCTCAACTCAAAATATTGTTACTTTATTTATCTAATAATTTACTCAATAGTGTCCTCAACTCAAAATATTGTTACTTTATTTATCTAATAATTTACTCAATAGTGTCCTCAACTCAAAATATTGTTACTTTATTTATCTAATAATTTACTCAATATTATCCTCAACTCAAAATATTGTTACTTTATTTATCTAATAATTTACTCAATATTATCCTCAACTCAAAATATTGTTACTTTATTTATCTAATAATTTACTCAATATTATCCTCAACTCAAAATATTGTTACTTTATTTATCTAATAATTTATTCAATAGTGTCCTCAACTCAAAATATTGTTACTTTATTTATCTAATAATTTACTCAATATTATCCTCAACTCAAAATATTGTTACTTTATTTATCTAATAATTTACTCAATATTATCCTCAACTCAAAATATTGTTACTTTATTTATCTAATAATTTACTCAATATTATCCTCAACTCAAAATATTGTTACTTTATTTATCTAATAATTTACTCAATATTGTCCTCAACTCAAAATATTGTTACTTTATTTATCTAATAATTTACTCAATATTATCCTCAACTCAAAATATTGTTACTTTATTTATCTAATAATTTACTCAATATTATCCTCAACTCAAAATATTGTTACTTTATTTATCTAATAATTTACTCAATATTGTCCTCAACTCAAAATATTGTTACTTTATTTATCTAATAATTTACTCAATAGTGTCCTCAACTCAAAATATTGTTACTTTATTTATCTAATAATTTACTCAATAGTGTCCTCAACTCAAAATATTGTTACTTTATTTATCTAATAATTTACTCAATATTATCCTCAACTCAAAATATTGTTACTTTATTTATCTAATAATTTACTCAATATTATCCTCAACTCAAAATATTGTTACTTTATTTATCTAATAATTTACTCAATATTATCCTCAACTCAAAATATTGTTACTTTATTTATCTAATAATTTACTCAATAGTGTCCTCAACTCAAAATATTGTTACTTTATTTATCTAATAATTTACTCAATAGTGTCCTCAACTCAAAATATTGTTACTTTATTTATCTAATAATTTACTCAATAGTGTCCTCAACTCAAAATATTGTTACTTTATTTATCTAATAATTTACTCAATAGTGTCCTCAACTCAAAATATTGTTACTTTATTTATCTAATAATTTACTCAATATTATCCTCAACTCAAAATATTGTTACTTTATTTATCTAATAATTTACTCAATATTATCCTCAACTCAAAATATTGTTACTTTATTTATCTAATAATTTACTCAATATTGTCCTCAACTCAAAATATTGTTACTTTATTTATCTAATAATTTACTCAATAGTGTCCTTTACTCAAAATATTGTTACTTTATTTATCTAATAATTTACTCAATATTATCCTCAACTCAAAATATTGTTACTTTATTTATCTAATAATTTACTCAATATTATCCTCAACTCAAAATATTGTTACTTTATTTATCTAATAATTTACTCAATATTATCCTCAACTCAAAATATTGTTACTTTATTTATCTAATAATTTACTCAATAGTGTCCTCAACTCAAAATATTGTTACTTTATTTATCTAATAATCTATTCAATAGTGTCCTCAACTCAAAATATTGTTACTTTATTTATCTAATAATTTACTTAATAGTGTCCTCAACTCAAAATATTGTTACTTTATTTATCTAATAATTTACTCAATAGTGTCCTCAACTCAAAATATTGTTACTTTATTTATCTAATAATTTACTCAATATTATCCTCAACTCAAAATATTGTTACTTTATTTATCTAATAATTTACTCAATATTATCCTCAACTCAAAATATTGTTACTTTATTTATCTAATAATTTACTTGTCCTCAACTCAAAATATTGTTACTTTATTTATCTAATAATTTACTCAATATTATCCTCAACTCAAAATATTGTTACTTTATTTATCTAATAATTTACTCAATATTATCCTCAACTCAAAATATTGTTACTTTATTTATCTAATAATTTACTCAATATTGTCCTCAACTCAAAATATTGTTACTTTATTTATCTAATAATTTACTCAATATTATCCTCAACTCAAAATATTGTTACTTTATTTATCTAATAATTTACTCAATATTATCCTCAACTCAAAATATTGTTACTTTATTTATCTAATAATTTACTCAATAGTGTCCTCAACTCAAAATATTGTTACTTTATTTATCTAATAATTTACTCAATAGTGTCCTCAACTCAAAATATTGTTACTTTATTTATCTAATAATTTACTCAATAGTGTCCTCAACTCAAAATATTGTTACTTTATTTATCTAATAATTTACTCAATATTATCCTCAACTCAAAATATTGTTACTTTATTTATCTAATAATTTACTCAATATTATCCTCAACTCAAAATATTGTTACTTTATTTATCTAATAATTTACTCAATAGTGTCCTCAACTCAAAATATTGTTACTTTATTTATCTAATAATTTACTCAATAGTGTCCTCAACTCAAAATATTGTTACTTTATTTATCTAATAATTTACTCAATATCCTCAACTCAAAATATTGTTACTTTATTTATCTAATAATTTACTTGTCCTCAACTCAAAATATTGTTACTTTATTTATCTAATAATTTACTTTTATAGTGTACTCAACTCAAAATATTGTTACTTTATTTATCTAATAATTTACTCAATAGTGTCCTCAACTCAAAATATTGTTACTTTATTTATCTAATAATTTACTCAATATTATCCTCAACTCTAAAATATTGTTACTTTATTTATCTAATAATTTACTCAATATTATCCTCAACTCAAAATATTGTTACTTTATTTATCTAATAATTTACTCAATATTATCCTCAACTCAAAATATTGTTACTTTATTTATCTAATAATTTACTCAATAGTGTCCTCAACTCAAAATATTGTTACTTTATTTATCTAATAATTTACTCAATAGTGTCCTCAACTCAAAATATTGTTACTTTATTTATCTAATAATTTACTCAATAGTGTCCTCAACTCAAAATATTGTTACTTTATTTATCTAATAATTTACTCAATAGTGTCCTCAACTCAAAATATTGTTACTTTATTTATCTAATAATTTACTCAATATTATCCTCAACTCAAAATATTGTTACTTTATTTATCTAATAATTTACTCAATATTATCCTCAACTCAAAATATTGTTACTTTATTTATCTAATAATTTACTCAATATTATCCTCAACTCAAAATATTGTTACTTTATTTATCTAATAATTTACTCAATAGTGTCCTCAACTCAAAATATTGTTACTTTATTTATCTAATAATTTACTCAATATTATCCTCAACTCAAAATATTGTTACTTTATTTATCTAATAATTTACTCAATATTATCCTCAACTCAAAATATTGTTACTTTATTTATCTAATAATTTACTCAATATTATCCTCAACTCAAAATATTGTTACTTTATTTATCTAATAATTTACTCAATAGTGTCCTCAACTCAAAATATTGTTACTTTATTTATCTAATAATTTACTCAATAGTGTCCTCAACTCAAAATATTGTTACTTTATTTATCTAATAATTTACTCAATAGTGTCCTCAACTCAAAATATTGTTACTTTATTTATCTAATAATCTACTCAATAGTGTCCTCAACTCAAAATATTGTTACTTTATTTATCTAATAATTTACTTAATAATGTACTCAACTCAAAATATTGTTACTTTATTTATCTAATAATTTACTCAATATTATCCTCAACTCAAAATATTGTTACTTTATTTATCTAATAATTTACTCAATATTGTCCTCAACTCAAAATATTGTTACTTTATTTATCTAATAATTTACTCAATATTATCCTCAACTCAAAATATTGTTACTTTATTTATCTAATAATTTACTCAATATTATCCTCAACTCAAAATATTGTTACTTTATTTATCTAATAATTTACTCAATAGTGTCCTCAACTCAAAATATTGTTACTTTATTTATCTAATAATTTACTCAATAGTGTCCTTTACTCAAAATATTGTTACTTTATTTATCTAATAATTTACTCAATATTATCCTCAACTCAAAATATTGTTACTTTATTTATCTAATAATTTACTCAATATTATCCTCAACTCAAAATATTGTTACTTTATTTATCTAATAATTTACTCAATATTATCCTCAACTCAAAATATTGTTACTTTATTTATCTAATAATTTACTCAATAGTGTCCTCAACTCAAAATATTGTTACTTTATTTATCTAATAATTTACTCAATAGTGTCCTCAACTCAAAATATTGTTACTTTATTTATCTAATAATTTACTCAATATTGTCCTCAACTCAAAATATTGTTACTTTATTTATCTAATAATTTACTCAATATTATCCTCAACTCAAAATATTGTTACTTTATTTATCTAATAATTTACTCAATATTATCCTCAACTCAAAATATTGTTACTTTATTTATCTAATAATTTACTCAATATTGTCCTCAACTCAAAATATTGTTACTTTATTTATCTAATAATTTACTCAATAGTGTCCTCAACTCAAAATATTGTTACTTTATTTATCTAATAATTTACTCAATAGTGTCCTCAACTCAAAATATTGTTACTTTATTTATCTAATAATTTACTCAATATTATCCTCAACTCAAAATATTGTTACTTTATTTATCTAATAATTTACTCAATAGTGTCCTCAACTCAAAATATTGTTACTTTATTTATCTAATAATTTACTCAATATTATCCTCAACTCAAAATATTGTTACTTTATTTATCTAATAATTTACTCAATATTATCCTCAACTCAAAATATTGTTACTTTATTTATCTAATAATTTACTCAATATTATCCTCAACTCAAAATATTGTTACTTTATTTATCTAATAATTTACTCAATAGTGTCCTTTACTAAAAATATTGTTACTTTATTTATCTAATAATTTACTCAATATTATCCTCAACTCAAAATATTGTTACTTTATTTATCTAATAATTTACTCAATATTATCCTCAACTCAAAATATTGTTACTTTATTTATCTAATAATTTACTCAATATTATCCTCAACTCAAAATATTGTTACTTTATTTATCTAATAATTTACTCAATAGTGTCCTCAACTCAAAATATTGTTACTTTATTCATCTAATAATTTACTTAATAGTGTCCTTTACTCAAAATATTGTTACTTTATTTATCTAATAATTTATTCAATAGTGTCCTCAACTCAAAATATTGTTACTTTATTCATCTAATAATTTACTTAATAGTGTCCTTTACTCAAAATATTGTTACTTTTCTTGTCTAATAATTTACCCCACGGTGTCCTCAACTCAAAATATTGTTACTTTATTTATCTAATAATTTACTCAATATTATCCTCAACTCAAAATATTGTTACTTTATTTATCTAATAATTTACTCAATATTATCCTCAACTCAAAATATTGTTACTTTATTTATCTAATAATTTACTCAATATTATCCTCAACTCAAAATATTGTTACTTTATTTATCTAATAATTTACTCAATAGTGTCCTCAACTCAAAATATTGTTACTTTATTTATCTAATAATTTACTCACTAATATCCTCAACTCAAAATATTGTTACTTTATTTATCTAATAATTTACTCAATATTATCCTCAACTCAAAATATTGTTACTTTATTTATCTAATAATTTACTCAATATTATCCTCAACTCAAAATATTGTTACTTTATTTATCTAATAATTTACTCAATAGTGTCCTCAACTCAAAATATTGTTACTTTATTTATCTAATAATTTACTCAATAGTGTCCTCAACTCAAAATATTGTTACTTTATTTATCTAATAATTTACTCAATATTATCCTCAACTCAAAATATTGTTACTTTATTTATCTAATAATTTACTTAATAGTGTCCTCAACTCAAAATATTGTTACTTTATTTATCTAATAATTTACTCAATATTATCCTCAACTCAAAATATTGTTACTTTATTTATCTAATAATTTACTCAATAGTGTCCTCAACTCAAAATATTGTTACTTTATTCATCTAATAATTTACTTAATAGTGTCCTTTACTCAAAATATTGTTACTTTATTTATCTAATAATTTACTCAATAGTGTCCTCAACTCAAAATATTGTTACTTTATTTATCTAATAATTTACTTAATAGTGTCCTCAACTCAAAATATTGTTACTTTATTTATCTAATAATTTACTCAATATTGTCCTCAACTCAAAATATTGTTACTTTATTTATCTAATAATTTACTCAATATTATCCTCAACTCAAAATATTGTTACTTTATTTATCTAATAATTTACTCAATATTATCCTCAACTCAAAATATTGTTACTTTATTTATCTAATAATTTACTTTATAGTGTCCTCAACTCAAAATATTGTTACTTTATTTATCTAATAATTTACTCAATAGTGTCCTCAACTCAAAATATTGTTACTTTATTTATCTAATAATTTACTCAATATTATCCTCAACTCAAAATATTGTTACTTTATTTATCTAATAATTTACTCAATATTATCCTCAACTCAAAATATTGTTACTTTATTTATCTAATAATTTACTCAATAGTGTCCTCAACTCAAAATATTGTTACTTTATTTATCTAATAATTTACTCAATATTGTCCTCAACTCAAAATATTGTTACTTTATTTATCTAATAATTTACTCAATATTATCCTCAACTCAAAATATTGTTACTTTATTTATCTAATAATCTACTCAATAGTGTCCTCAACTCAAAATATTGTTACTTTATTTATCTAATAATTTACTCAATAATGTCCTCAACTCAAAATATTGTTACTTTATTTATCTAATAATTTACTCAATATTATCCTCAACTCAAAATATTGTTACTTTATTTATCTAATAATTTACTCAATATTATCCTCAACTCAAAATATTGTTACTTTATTTATCTAATAATTTACTCAATATTATCCTCAACTCAAAATATTGTTACTTTATTTATCTAATAATTTACTCAATAGTGTCCTCAACTCAAAATATTGTTACTTTATTTATCTAATAATTTACTCAATAGTGTCCTTTACTCAAAATATTGTTACTTTATTTATCTAATAATTTACTCAATATTATCCTCAACTCAAAATATTGTTACTTTATTTATCTAATAATTTACTCAATATTATCCTCAACTCAAAATATTGTTACTTTATTTATCTAATAATTTACTCAATATTATCCTCAACTCAAAATATTGTTACTTTATTTATCTAATAATTTACTCAATATTATCCTCAACTCAAAATATTGTTACTTTATTTATCTAATAATTTACTCAATATTATCCTCAACTCAAAATATTGTTACTTTATTTATCTAATAATTTACTCAATATTATCCTCAACTCAAAATATTGTTACTTTATTTATCTAATAATTTACTCAATAGTGTCCTCAACTCAAAATATTGTTACTTTATTTATCTAATAATTTACTCAATATTATCCTCAACTCAAAATATTGTTACTTTATTTATCTAATAATTTACTCAATATTATCCTCAACTCAAAATATTGTTACTTTATTTATCTAATAATTTACTCAATATTGTCCTCAACTCAAAATATTGTTACTTTATTTATCTAATAATCTACTCAATAGTGTCCTTTACTAAAAATATTGTTACTTTATTTATCTAATAATTTACTCAATATTATCCTCAACTCAAAATATTGTTACTTTATTCATCTAATAATTTACTTAATAGTGTCCTTTACTCAAAATATTGTTACTTTTCTTGTCTAATAATTTACCCCACGGTGTCCTCAACTCAAAATATTGTTACTTTATTTATCTAATAATTTACTCACTAATATCCTCAACTCAAAATATTGTTACTTTATTTATCTAATAATTTACTTAATAGTGTACTCAACTCAAAATATTGTTATTTTATTTGTCTAATAATTTACTCAAAATTATCCTCAACTCAAAATATTGTTACTTTATTTATCTAATAATCTATTCAATAGTGTCCTCAACTCAAAATATTGTTACTTTATTTATCTAATAATTTACTCAATAGTGTCCTCAACTCAAAATATTGTTACTTTATTTATCTAATAATTTACTCAATATTATCCTCAACTCAAAATATTGTTACTTTATTTATCTAATAATTTACTCAATATTATCCTCAACTCAAAATATTGTTACTTTATTTATCTAATAATTTACCCGACGGTGTCCTCAACTTAAAATATTGTTACTTTATTTATCTAATAATTTACTCAATATTATCCTCAACTCAAAATATTGTTACTTTATTCATCTAATAATTTACTCACTAATATCCTCAACTCAAAATATTGTTATTTTATTTTTCTAATAATCTACTCAATATTATCCTCAACTCAAAATATTGTTACTTTATTTATCTAATAATTTACTCAATAGTATCCTCAACTCAAAATATTGTTACTTTATTTATCTAATAATCTACTCAATAGTGTCCTTTACTCAAAATATTGTTACTTTATTTATCTAATAATTTACTCAATGATATCCTCAACTCAAAATATTGTTACTTTATTCATCATTAATTTACTTAATAGTGTCCTTTACTCAAAATATTGTTACTTTTCTTGTCTAATAATTTACCCCACGGTGTCCTCAACTCAAAATATTGTTACTTTATTTATCTAATAATTTACTCAATAATATCCTCAACTCAAAATATTGTTACTTTATTTATCTAATAATTTACTGAATAGTGTACTCAACTCAAAATATTGTTATTTTATTTGTCTAATAATTTACTCAAAATTATCCTCAACTCAAAATATTGTTACTTTATTTATCTAATAATTTACTTAATAGTGCACTCAACTCAAAATATTGTTATTTTATTTGTCTAATAATTTACTTAATATTATCCTCAACTCAAAATATTGTTACTTTATTTATCTAATAATTTTCTCAATAGTGTCCTCAACTCAAAATATTGTTACTTTATTTATCTAGTAATTTACTCACTATTATCCTCTACTCAAAATATTGTTACTTTATTTGTCTAATAATTTACCCCACGGTCTCCTCAACTCAAAATATTGTTACTTTATTTATCTAATAATTTACTTAATGGTGCACTCAACTCAAAATATTGTTACTTTATTTATCTAATAATTTTCTCAATAGTGTCCTCAACTCAAAATATTGTTACTTTATTTATCTAATAATTTACTCACTATTATCCTCAACTCAAAATATTGTTACTTTATTTATCTAATAATTTACTCAATATTATTCTCAACTCAAAATATTGTAACTTTATTTATCTAATAATTTACTCAATATTATCCTCAACTCAAAATATTGTTACTTTATTTATCTAATAATTTACTCAATAGTGTCCTCAACTCAAAATATTGTTACTTTATTTATCTAATAATTTACTCAATAGTGTCCTTTACTAAAAATATTGTTACTTTATTTATCTAATAATTTACTCAATAGTGTCCTCAACTTATAATATTCTTGCTTTGTCTATTTTGTACTTACTGTTAGATCTGTCTTAATCCCATAGTGTTCTATTAATATTTAATCACAGAGCTTTCATAACTTAAAACATTGTTGTTGTATTTATTTATAACTTAATCCCAGATTTTTCTCGACGCTTAACATTGTTGTTTTATTTATTTAGTTTTGTATGTCGAAATATCAGGTTTATATATCCCATGAGATTCTCGTTCGACGTTTCGTGTAAACTGCTTTTAACTGTTTAGAGACCAATGGTTTGTTTGCTATTTCCCGAAAATTTTTTAGTTTATTTCTGTGAGACTTGTTCATGTGCAATATTGATTACTTTTGTGTGAGCTTTATGATTTATGTTTCACTCTCTACGTAAAGTTTTGTTAATTCTAGTAAAACACAAGCATCAAGGTTCAATGTTTGATCTCTTCTGTGAGGCTCACTCTATACATCTGCAGATTAATGTAAGCAACTTGCTAATTGGTGTTTCTTGTCCTTTAGTGTGGCCAATCCTGTATAATGTTTGTTAATTCTCTCGAGATTTGTGTTTTATCTTTGCCTTAAATTTTGTGTATTCTTTTTGATATAAAGTGTTTGTGAGATTGTTATTTTATGTTTTTATCGTACGTTCACATTCCCAAATATTCAAATGAACATACTGTCCTTCTTAAGAAGACTGCTACTTTATTCTAACAAATGTTTCATAACTTTCTCACTGAAATCGATAATAACATGGAAAAACTTTCTACTAACACCTTGCACGTTAAGTCACATATACTAGTTAAATCACAGGATTATCCTAACAGTCAAGTCACATATACCCGTTAAATCACAGCATTATCCTGACAGTTCAGTCACATATACCCGTTAAATCACAGCATTATCCTGACACTTCAGTCACATATACCCGTTAAATCATAGTATTATCTTGACAGTTAAGTCACGTATACCCCTTCAAATCTCAGCATTATCCTGACAATTAAGTCCCATGTACCCCTTCAAATCTCAGCATTATCTTGACAATTAAGTCCCATATACCCTTCAAATCTCAGCATTATCCTGACAATTAAGTCCCATATACCCCTTCAAATCTCAGCATTATCCTGACAATCAAGTCACATGTACCCCTTCAAATCATAGTATTATCCTGACAATCAAGTCACATGTACCCCTTCAAATCATGGTATTATCTTGACAGTTAAGTCACGTATACCCCTTCAAATCACAGCATTATCCTGACAGTTCAGTCACATATACCCGTTAAATCATAGTATTATCCTGACAATTAAGTCCCATATACCCCTTCAAATCTCAGCATTATCCTGACAATTAAGTTCCATGTACCCCTTCAAATCTCAGCATTATCCTGACAGTTAAGTCACATGTACCCCTTCAAATCACAGCATTATTTTTAGTTCTTCTCCACGTCCCACTAACGTTCTTGTTCACTATTCTGTTTAATGACAATCTTCTGAAATTTATAAAATATTATATGCAATAAACCTGAAACTATTTCTCGTATATTTTATTGTAAATGAAAAAATACGACTTGGATACTTTATCCATTAAAGATTGCGACAAAACCATATAACACAATAGTGAAAGGTTTAGGGCTTATTTTTAATCGTAAAATACACAATGGACGATCAACGCGAATAGAAAACCCCAAATTATAAGTCTTCAAGCTTACCTCTGAGAATCTTTTCCTAAGTTGCAAAAGATTGTCGTGCTCTGACTTTGAATTGATGGTTAAACATCTCGTAGTTGCCAAAAGAAACTAGCTCAATAGTTTGGAGCTATAAGTGTGACGGTGATATCTCATAACTAGCCTAACAGATCAAGACAGATGGCATTTATCATCTACCTCTTCTCAAATATGCACGTTCTAAGTACGTGACAACTGTGTACAGATAGCCTTTGTTTAGCATTGTGGAAATATTCAACTCTATACTCAATCTTTATTACTATATTTTAAAGGCTCGTTCGTGTTATGTGAATAACTTATGAATTAATACTTTTGTTATTGTTCTTTTTTAAATGTCACCGTTGTTAAAAACAATCAAAGGTTAATTGTGAAAGTTGATCAAATTTCGTCACTACTGGTAACAATGAAAGGTTAACACAACGGACAACTGAACTCCGATTTTAACCCTACAAGCCCTCTAGCGTATTTATAAAATGATTTTCAAACAAGAATTTGTTTCAAATAGTGCCAAACGAAAAACGATTCAGAAAATTATATCTAAAAAAACAAAAAAAAAACGATTCTGCGATTTTATTTTCCTAACACAAAACGTCTTTTGGAAAAGTATTTGAAGGATAAAAACAAGAATTTCATTTTTATTACAAACTGCAGGTTTTACAACGTTTCTACCACTGGTGCACAAGTGCACAAAATAATACGTAATGTACTTAATCAGTAAGTAAATTCAAAATGAAAGTGAAAACATATTGTATAGCACACATTCTCTGCTCACACAAAGCGTGTGTTTGTTGTAAACCGCAAAGCTACACAATGAGCTATCTGTGATGTGTCTATTGCAGGTATTGCAACTCGGTGTTTAGCATTATAAATCTTCTGACTTACCGCTGAGCCACTGTAATTACCCTGACTAAACTTGCGAAGGTTGACCGAAACTGTACAATTCAGTTTACCTCCCACGTAACTAACATGTTTCCATTGTACTTTCGACTGAATCCTCTGAATACAGGTAGTAAAACCAAACGTTTCTGAGCGAACTATCAAAATAAAACAGATTTCTGTTGGCGTTATCACAGCGCAAAATATTTCAACCCTTATCTTCTATATATACAAAACACAAAAGTATGTCGCTGGTTGTCTATTTGTCTGTTATCTTACTACTCCTAGGTCGCTCGACCAATCGCAACCAAACTTGGTGGGGTGATAGTTTGGAACTACGAGCATGTTAGTGTGAGATTCACAACCCTTTCCATCTCAGTTATTGATGTTATTAAGCATTTATCATCTTCAGTGATGACGAGAAAACCCACTTGTAGAGCAAAAATATCTATGTAAAAACGGCACGTTTGGGTTGAGAAATTTTTTTTAAGTAGAGGAGCGAACAACGTTTCGACCTTCTTCACAAAGGTTTGTGAACCAGACGATGACCGAAGAAGGTCGGAACGTTGTTCGCTCCTCTACATAAAAAAAAAAAAATTCTCAACCCAAACGAGCCATTTTTACATAGATATTTATCATCTTTGACATAAGTTGACGTTAACTACGTTCAGAGATATCGCCAGGTTCTTAGATAAAAAAAATAGTTCTTAAATATTCTATACTACAAGATACACACGGTGTGGGGGTACAGAAACGTCTTTTATATCTCAAAGGGTGCACTAGGGTATATGACTGCAGTAATGCATAAACCCGGATAAGTATTTTGCTTCAACATAACGATTCTATGAAGAGCAGTTTCCTTGAGTTATGACCTCCTCCTATTTTGATCCTTGACCTGACACCTTTATTCCATTACCACTCCTGCGATCAACAGCCATCAGTTAATTAATAACGGAAACTGATGAAGACTGACGTTAAATCTGGATGTTGAAAGTGGGTAATAGAAAACACTGCTTTCTCCACTCCCTCGTACAAAGTCATCCTGACCGTTGAACAATGTATATCATCTTTTAGGAATATTCATAAAGATTGTACATGAAGTATACACCTAAAAACTAATGCGGGTCTTTAGATAAGATAATACTGTAATAATATGTTTTGCTATAGATAAACTGTGTGAAAGTTAGAATTTTTGTCGTATTCATCATAATGTTTATCCAACAGTTTTGGAGTTCATCGCCCGAATAAAGGTCGACTACCTCAGCTGGTTTTTAACACTGTTTGTCTTCTCACTAGTTACTCTCGGCATAATCAGATGGTCAGGGTACTTGACTCGCAATCTAAGTGTCGCGGTTTCGAGTCACCGTCCCAACAAATGTGTTCGATTTTTCATCTGTGAGGGTGTTATAATGTGGCGGCTGCGAGTTCAACTATTCGTAAATAGAAGAGTTAACCCAAAGTTGGCGGTGGGTGGTGATGACTAGCTGCCTTCCCTCTAGTCTTACACTGCTAAATTAGGGACGGCTAGCGCAGATAGCCCTCGAGTAGCTTTGCGTGAAATTCAAAAACAAACAAACGTTTTCCTGTAAAGTACACTTTTTAATAGAATTTTCACGTATACACAAATTGAAGAAAACGTACAATTTAAAATAGTTCACGTTAATAAAATAGCATCATGCGGCCTGCCTATATGAATATTGAATCTTGAATGAATTGGCAGAAACTAAGTAGATTTGTTATGGTTTTTTTCGTTTTATTTTTACAAATAAAAGTCGAGAAAAGGTTATTATAATATTTCAGTTTGTACATGAACTAACTATTACATAAACAAAAACAAAGCCGTTTTCGAAAATGAAGACCTAAAAAAATTCCTTTCAACTGTAACACTCTTTGTCACTTTTATTAAGACAGAAATTAGGAACACGCGTTTGTTGAACAATTAAATTAACTAGATTATTGGTAACAATGGGAACCGTTTGGATCTGGCTTTCACCAGATAGGAGGTACCTTTCATTGTTAGGTGTTCCATTGTTATCGCTCCAACCATTGCTAACGGCTTATGACTGGCCATACGTTGGTGAATGAAAAGCTTTTATTAAATACACTGCGTTGGCAACTTTTGAGGTTGCGTTCTTCGTCAGCAGTGGCTTCGCGCCAAATGATAGTATGCACACTGAGTTCTCTGACAGTAGCAGAAGGCATGGACGCGTTGGCTTCTGTAAGCGAAAAGCTTAGAAGAGAAAATAAGTTATAAAAAGATTTCTTTTCGTATTCCGCATGTACTTCGAACATGAGATGTTCTACTACTAAAAAAAACAATAAACATATAAGCTAAATAACTATAATTTATCCATTGTTTGTTATGGATTTCATGCAAAGCTACAAAAGGCTATCTGCGCTAGTCGTCTCTAATTTAGCAGTGAAAGAGTAGAGAGAAGGTAGCTAGTCATCACCATCCACCGCCAACTCTTGGGCTACTCTTTTATCAACGAATAGTGGGATTGACTATCACATTATAACGCCCTCACGGCTTGAAGAGCTAGCATGTTTGGTGGAAGGGATTCGAACCTGTAACCCGCAGATTGCGAATCAAGCGTCTTAATCACCTGACCACGCCAAGCCAATTAAGCCCGAATCCATCCTGTTTAAGTATCTTAGGTCAAACATATTTCTAACATCTTTGAAAAGTCTCGAGTTTTCAAGTAATCAGTCTTAGAAAATTACATTCTATGAAAATATAGGTTTTTTAATGTTATAAAATAAAAAGTGTTTAAACCACAAAACAATAACTGGTTGAATAAAAATTTGATTTGTGACTGCACGTTATTTGTAATTCATTTTTAATTATATTTATCCAGAAGTATAATTCGTGTGCTCCACACACACAGTGCAGTTTCGCGCTTAGCAACAAGACAAACAAAATTACTAGTGATAACTGTAAACTAAGAGCACATTTTAGTTACATTTCACTGACATTAATATTTCACTTTCCATCCTTAATTGTGTCACTCTATTTCACTGAACAACCTCTTTCCGTAACTGTTTATTTTTTAATTCAGTGCGTGCACAGCCCGTGTTTTTCGCAAATTAAATATTTTTATATATTTTTTGATATCTAAAGTGGCAGAATAGTGAAAGTACGGCCACGGAAAATAATTGTGTGATGATATCTAATCCTAATCTATCAAAATCGATTTTTCTTCCCTCAGACAACAAATGAGTAAGTGATTTTTGTACTTCAAAAGCTATAAATAAACGTTATTATGTATGTGTGTATTTGTTTACTACACGTTTCCATATTTCTTGACCAATCAGCACCAAATTTAACACAGTGGCGGAGAACCACATGAGAAAGGTCATGAGTGGTCCCCTGCTGGTACAACGGTAAGTCTACGGATTTACAACGCTAAAATCAGTGGTTCGATTCCCCTCGGTGGACTCAGCAGATAGCCCACTGTAGCTTTGCTGTAAGTTGTTGTTGTTTTGAATTAAGCATAATGGGCTATCTCTGCTCTGCCCACCACGGGTATCGAAACCCCCCGGAGTTTAGCGTTGTAAGTCCGCAGACATACCGCTGAGCCACTGGAGGGCCTTTGTTATAAGAAAAAAAACACAGAAACACAATTATTTTCAGTGTTGGTAGCTTTATGTATTTGTATTGCTCTGTTAATATTTATGAGGTGAAGAAGAAAAAACAGAAGCACAAAATTCCTGTACAAACAAATGTTTGTAGCCCAAAAGTTGGCAGTGGGTGGTGATGACTAGCTGCCTTCCCTCTAGTCTTACACTGCTAAGATAGCCCTCGTGTATATTTGCACGAAATTAAAAATAAACAAATAAACGAATTTTTCCGTCCAACGGACGGGTACTCCAACTTGTAATAATAATAAATGTAAAATAAAAATTGTATATTAGAGCAGAACAGTAGGGAATATAAAACTGTAAATATAAGTATATAAAATTGGTGCTTAAGACAAATTAAAATAAGATATAAGAATAAACTGGAAACGTTTTAGATGTTGGTAATTAAGTACAGTGGACTTTTTGAGTTTAATAGATTAATTCGTCCTTTAGTTAGGACAGAACACTTTATTATATAATTTTGAGAATTCGGGTTTTTCTTTTTTAAACTTGACACAGAAAAACTGGCATCTATAATAAGACGTTTACCTAGCCACGATGTGTAATTTGGACAGTCTAATGTTGATAATACCATGAGCTATCTTCGATCACTACACCGAATGAACTTGTCCCTAAAGTATTATTGGTACCAGTGGGTGTTGTTTTATTTTGTGTTACTGCACGGCAACGCAATGAGTTATCTCCAATTTGTCTACTGCAAAGAATTGAGCCTCAGGTATTAGCGTTATAAGTTTGCAAACTTACTGCTGACCTGCTGTTAGGATTTCTGGAGTCACCTGGAGATATGTAAAACTCTTTTTTAAAAGACCTTCTCACGTGCTTAATGGGATTAAAATCTAGTGACATCAGAAAACCCCCATCCTTGTTTATGGGATTGAAATCCAGAGATATTAGAAAGCCCCTATCCTTGTTGATGGGCTAAAAGCCGAGTATATCAGAAAACTTCCATCCTTGTTGATGGGCTGAAATCCAGAAATATCAGGAAACTCCTATCCTTGTTGATGACGTCAGGAAACTCCCATGCAAGTTGATTGAATTAAAATCCAGTGAACATATAAATCACCATTTTAAAACGGCGAGGTTAAAGTTAAGGTCAAAATGCAACTACATATAGCACCAATACGAGTCGTAAGAAGATTTGTATGGACATTAATAGTAACATTCTGGATAACGTAGAGGTCTGTATTTCCAACATACTTTGTTTTGTTCACACCACTGTTTCTTCACCATTAAAATAAGGCACGATCTTTCGTGTAAAGTGAGGTTGATTGTGATTCTAGATTTCGTCCATGTCGATTATCTGGATTCGTAGTAAAGTCCAACTCAGTTAATACAGCTCGACTGGACTGTTCCTGTCATCCTTGTAATTGAGCTTCTTCACTGTGAATGAAATGCTCACTGCTGTGCGTCTAACATACAGTGTCTAACCATTTGTACGCTGACAATAAGTCATTTACGGCTGAGAACATCCGATTCAGACTCGGAGTGTGTAACCTACTATTTCAGCGAATCAGCATACATAATAATCTTTCTTTGTCCAAGTGTCCCAGTTTCGAACTGGTTTTACTTTTTTTTAACAATACAGAGTATCAAAACAACCTGCTAGTATTGGCCGATTTCCATTCGTCCTATCTCTCTCCAGATGTGTAGGACACCCAGACGTCATCTCTGCAGTCTAGCCATGGTTCATGAACATCATTGCGAACCTTAATCGCCGCATTTCACCTCGATGTGACAAATGTGACGAGACAGGATGACACTACTTTGTCACTTTACGTCTTACACGCTCGCAAAGAAGACTCAAATTACGAACGCCCTCTGAATGTTTTATTCGTAAATAGTCCATGTTTCTGCGACGTATGCAAGTTAAGATAGACACACAGCAATAAATAAATAATGATGTTAGCTAATATGATAATCTGGATATCTTGAAACAACAACTAGCCGGTAATAAAAGTGTAGTAGATATAATGAGACGAGCTTCAAAACTAACAAGCAAAATCTAAGAAACAATTTGTGTGTGTTTTGTTTTGATGAGACAAGCTTCAAAACTTAGAAACAGTTTGTGTGTGTTTGTTTTGATGAGACGAGCTTCAAAACTTAGAAACAGTTTGTGTGTGTTTGTTTTGATGAGACGAGCTTCAAAACTTAGAAACAGTTTGTGTGTGTTTGTTTTGATAACACGAGCTTCAAAACTAACAAGCAAAATCTAAGAAACAATTTGTGTGTGTTTTTGTTTTGATGAGACGAGCTTCAAAACTAACAAGCAATTTGTGTGTTTTTGTTTTGATGAGACGAGCTTCAAAACTTAGAAACAGTTTGTGTGTGTTTGTTTTGATGAGACGAGCTTCAAAACTAAGAAACAAGTTGTGTGTTTTTTTGTTTTGATAACACGAGCTTCAAAACTAACAAGCAATGTGTGTGTGTTTGTTTTGATGAGACGAGCTTCAAAACTAAGAAACAAGTTGTGTGTTTTTTTGTTTTGATAACACGAGCTTCAAAACTAACAAGCAATGTGTGTGTTTTTGTTTTGATGAGACGAGCTTCAAAACTTAGAAACAGTTTGTGTGTGTTTGTTTTGATGAGACGAGCTTCAAAACTAAGAAACAAGTTGTGTGTGTTTTATTTTGATAACACGAGCTTCAAAACTAACAAGCAATGTGTGTGTTTTTGTTTTGATGAGACGAGCTTCAAAACTTAGAAACAGTTTGTGTGTGTTTGTTTTGATGAGACGAGCTTCAAAACTTAGAAACAGTTTGTGTGTTTTATTTTGATAACACGAGCTTCAACACTAAGAAACAATCTGTGTGTCTTATTTGTGTTTGTTTTTTGCAGTTTTCAATAGATAAGATTATGCTTAGTTCTAGTTTCTATAATACGGTAGTAAATTAAGATAATCTGATTGAATTTTTTCGCTTTATAAGACATTTACTGTCATAAATAAATATAAATACTAATAAATATAAACACTAACCAATATAAAAGTTCCATTGATTAATAATATTCAATATATGAATGGAACAAGAAACAGTGTCATCACCACCCGCCGCTAACTCTAGGGATACTCTTTTACCAACGAATAATGGGATTAACCGTCAAATTATAACGCCCCCACGGCTGAAAGGGCGAGCATATTTGGTGCTACGGTGATTCGAACCCCGCGTCCCTCAGATTACGACTCAAGCGTCTTAACCACCTGGCCATGCCGGACCTGAGAATACACTAAAACCCTAAATATCAAAATCAGAAGGCAGTCTCGGAGAACTATCAAGATGTTCCACTAGCTAGAACTCAACGTATTCTACGATACTACAATCAACGTTACCAACACCCAATGCTCACATATTGTTTTTCACTCATCCATGAAATATTTCTTATGATCTACCTCTTATATATTATTATTGTCTTCATTGAACAAAACTTTAAAGGAAGTTATGTACACAGCGAATTACTGAAACCTGTATGTAATTGATGACGTACACGTCTCGTGGATAAACTCTGTGGTGGCGGGGGGTGCCCGTTTTGCAAATACCGTCCTGAAATACAAATCATGTTGAAATTACTGCAGGTTTTCAATTGTCATTGATTTTCTTTATGTTTCAGCATTGGTTACAAATATTTTACAATTCAAAGATGAGGGTATTAATATATAATTCTGCATATGAAATCAAACTAAACATTGTTACAATAGCTTCATGACTTGGGAGTTGCTTTGCGGCATACTTAAATATTATACATATTCACAACTTTATAATATCTGTAATATCTTTTACACTAAATAATAATGATTCAGATTAGCTTTAATCAGTGTAATACCTTTTACAGTCAACAATAATTATTAAAATTGGCTTTAGTCATTATAATGTCTCTTACAATCAATAATAATGATTAAGATTTGCTTTAGTCACTATAGTATCTTTTACAGTAAATAATAATGATTCAAGTTGGCTTTAGTCACTGTAATACCTCTTACAGTCAATAATAATGATTCGGATTGGCTTTAGTCACTGTAATACCTCTTACAGTCGTAAGATAATAATAATGATGAAATAATAATAATAATAATTCAAGTTGGCTTTAGTCACTGTAATACCTCTTACAATAATGGTTCAAATTGGCTTTAGTTACTGTAATATCTCTTACAATAATGGTTCAAATTGGCTTTAGTTACTGTAATACCTCTTACAGTCAATAATAATGATTCAGATTGGCTTTAGTCACTGTAATACCTCTTACAGTCAATAATAATGATTAAGATTGGCTTTAGTCTCTATAGTGACTTTTACAGTCAATAATAGTTATTCAGATTGGCTTTAGTCACTGTAATATCTCTTAAAGTGAATAATAATGATTCATATTGGCTTTATTCACTGTAATACCTCTTACAGTCAATAATAATGATTCGGATTGGCTTTAGTCACTACAAAGACTCTTACTGTCAATTACACTGATTAAGATTGGCTTTAGTCACCATAATATTACCTAAAATCAATAACAATGCTTCAGATTGGTTTTAGTCACTCTAATGTCTCTTACAGACAATAATAATGATTAAGTTTGTCTTTAGTCACTATAATATAGTTTACAGTCAATAATAATTATTCATATTGGCTTTAGTCACTAAAAAGTTTTTTTACAGTGAATAATAATAAATAAGATCGGCTTTAGTCACTATAAAGTCTCTTACAGTCAATAATAATGATTAAGGTTGGCTTTAGTCACTGTAATATCTCTTACAGTCAACAATAATGGTTCAGATTAGCTTTAGTTACTGTAATATCTCTTAAAATAATGGTTCAAATTGGCTTTAGTTACTGTAATATCTCTTACAATAATGGTTCAGATTGGCTTTAGTTACTGTAATATCTCTTACAATAATGGTTCAGATTGGCTTTAGTTACTGTAATATCTCTTACAATAATGGTTCAAATTGGCTTTAGTTACTGTAATATCTCTTACAACAATGATTCAGATTGGCTTTAGTTACTGTAATATCTCTTACAATAATGGTTCAGATTGGCTTTAGTTACTGTAATATCTCTTACAATAATGGTTCAGATTGGCTTTAGTTACTGTAATATCTCTTACAATAATGGTTCAAATTGGCTTTAGTTACTGTAATATCTCTTACAATAATGGTTCAAATTGTCTTTAGTTACTGTAATATCTCTTACAATAATGGTTCAGATTGGCTTTAGTTACTGTAATATCTCTTACAATAATGGTTCAAATTGGCTTTAGTTACTGTAATATCTCTTACAATAATAGTTCAGATTGGCTTTAGTTACTGTAATATCTCTTTCAATAATGGTTCAAATTGGATTTATTTACTGTAATATCTCTTACAATAATGGTTCAAATTGGCTTTAGTTACTGTAATATCTCTTACAATAATGGTTCAGATTGGCTTTAGTTACTGTAATATCTCTTACAATAATGGTTCAGATTGGCTTTAGTTACTGTAATATCTCTTACAATAATGGTTCAGATTGGCTTTAGTTACTGTAATATCTCTTACAATAATGGTTCAAATTGGCTTTAGTTACTGTAATATCTCTTACAATAATGGTTCAGATTGGCTTTAGTTACTGTAATATCTCTTACAATAATGGTTCAGATTGGCTTTAGTTACTGTAATATCTCTTACAATAATGGTTCAGATTGGCTTTAGTTACTGTAATATCTCTTACAATAATGGTTCAGATTGGCTTTAGTTACTGTAATATCTCTTACAATAATGGTTCAGATTGGCTTTAGTTACTGTAATATCTCTTACAATAATGGTTCTGATTGGCTTTAGTTACTGTAATATCTCTTACAATAATGGTTCAAATTGGCTTTAGTTACTGTAATATCTCTTACAATAATGGTTCAGATTGGCTTTAGTTACTGTAATATCTCTTAAAATAATGCTTCAGATTGGCTTTAGTTACTGTAATATCTCTTACAATAATGGTTCAGATTGGCTTTAGTTACTGTAATATCTCTTACAATAATGGTTCAAATTGGCTTTAGTTACTGTAATATCTCTTACAATAATGGTTCAAATTGTCTTTAGTTACTGTAATATCTCTTACAATAATGGTTCAGATTGGCTTTAGTTACTGTAATATCTCTTACAATAATGGTTCAAATTGGCTTTAGTTACTGTAATATCTCTTACAATAATAGTTCAGATTGGCTTTAGTTACTGTAATATCTCTTTCAATAATGGTTCAAATTGGATTTATTTACTGTAATATCTCTTACAATAATGGTTCAAATTGGCTTTAGTTACTGTAATATCTCTTACAATAATGGTTCAGATTGGCTTTAGTTACTGTAATATCTCTTACAATAATGGTTCAGATTGGCTTTAGTTACTGTAATATCTCTTACAATAATGGTTCAAATTGGCTTTAGTTACTGTAATATCTCTTACAATAATGGTTCAAATTGGCTTTAGTTACTGTAATATCTCTTACAATAATGGTTCAGATTGGCTTTAGTTACTGTAATATCTCTTACAATAATGGTTCAGATTGGCTTTAGTTACTGTAATATCTCTTACAATAATGGTTCAGATTGGCTTTAGTTACTGTAATATCTCTTACAATAATGGTTCAGATTGGCTTTAGTTACTGTAATATCTCTTACAATAATGGTTCTGATTGACCTACTCCCATCACAGAAAGATCTCGTGCTTTCACTAATAACGAGTCAGGCTGAACAAATTGAACATGACGGCATTGACTGTAAATACGACGTGGTGAGACTACAAAGATTAATGTAGTCAGTCAACTTTAGTACCATATTACAGAAGCTCTGTGTAAATAACTCCTCGTTAAATATATTTTGACAGCATTTCGTTACAGTTTTTGTAATAAAATAATCAAAATCGTGTAATTTCAAAATTGTCGCTGTTTCATTAGAAAAGTTTTACTGTACGGATTTATTTCTTTAAGATTATTTATATATAAAGTAAGAACGTCTCTTTTCTGTTTTGTAATATATCTCCGAACGCCAAAGACTATGCTGTTTAGACAAGTTTGAATTTTCAGAACAAATCTGTTACTGGAGAATTATTGCTCAGAACCCGCGGAATATCTGTTCATCACTACAAAGTTTTCCAGATGGGTCTTACAGTAAGAACCTATTTCTACCATATTCAGTCTTGGAGATATCAAGTACAAATTGGTTTACTGATTTTGTCTCGTGTTAACACTTTTATTAGTTAAGTGTTGCCTTTGATTCAGTGTAAGTAGATGTCATTAAATCAACACTCGATGAAGATGTAGAGGCTATAAACACAACGAACAATGATAATTAGATTTCGGTTTCCTCTCTCCATTGGATTTTTATACTGCACGCAAGCTTTGTTATCTTACAACCTAAATCAATCCATTAAGCATATTCTAAAACATCCTACAGAGTGTGTGGAGCCACCCGTTGATAAAAAAATAAAACGGCCTTGTTACTATAACTACATCTCCTGCGGGAAGCTTATATATACTTCCTAAACTTATTTCAGTACAAGCAGGTATTTGTTGAGACAAAGGTCTTAACTAAAATAAGAATTTCAACAGGTTAATATAATTTAATCTTAAATCTACAGAAGAAGGGTAAGATATAAAACTAGAGTGATTGATTAGCTGGAGTGAATGATCTAACGTTATAATAAATGTTATACAGTTACAGTGGATAATATAAAATTAAAATGAATACTATAATGTTAGAGTTTTTTAATACAAATAGTGTATTATATAAAGTTAATGTTCTTCATATAAAGTTAGGATGGATGATATAAATCTAGAGAATGTTATAAGATAGAGAGAATAATATAAAAACTTAAATCACTGATGTAAAGTTAGAGTAAATCATAAAAAGTATAGTGAATGATATAAAGTTAGAGTGAATTATATGAAGTATAGTGAATGACATAAAGTTAGAGTGAATTATATAAAGAAAAGTGAATGATATAAAGGTAGAGTGAATTATATGAAGTATAGTGAATGATATAAAGTTAGAGTAAATCATATGAAGTATAGTGAATGATATAAAGTTAGAGTAAATCATATGAAGTATAGTGAATGATATAAAGTTAGAGTAAATCATATGAAGTACAGTGAATGATTCACTATAATTCACCCTAACTTTATATCATTCACTATACTTCATATGAAGTATAGTGAATTATATAAAGAAAAGTGAATGATATAAAGGTAGAGTGAATTATATGAAGTATAGTGAATGATATAAAGTTAGGGTGAATTATAGTGAATGATATAAAGTTAGAGTAAATCATATAAAGTATAGTGAATGATATAAAGTTAGAGTAAATCATATGAAGTATAATGAATGATATAAAGTTAGAGTAAATCATATGAAGTATAGTGAATGATATAAAGTTAGAGTAAATCATATGAAGTATAGTGAATGATATAAAGTTAGAGTAAATCATATAAAGTATAGTGAATGATATAAAGTTAGAGTAAATCATATGAAGTATAGTGAATGATATAAAGTTAGAGTAAATCATATGAAGTATAGTGAATGATATAAAGTTAGAGTAAATCATATGAAGTATAGTGAATGATATAAAGTTAGAGTAAATCATATGAAGTACAGTGAATGATATAGAGTAAATCATATGAAGTATAGTGAATGATATAGAGTAAATCATATGAAGTATATGAATGATATAAAGTTAGAATAAATTATATAGCTTTAGAGTTATTTATATAAATTTACAGAGACTGGAATAAAGTTAAGTTGAATGTTATAAGTTAGAGTAAATAATATAAAGAAGTTAAAATGACTGATATAACCCATATATACGTGGTTCGAGTGAACCATATGAAACTATACTGAATCATATAAATATAGAATGTCTTTTATAAGCTAGAGTGAATAGTATGAAGTTAGACTGAATGTTAAAAACCAGAATAAAAAGCAAGGAAGATAAACAGAATATCTCAGTTAGTAAGAAATCAAAGATAACACTGATTCTGTTTCTTCAAACTTCGTAACGAAATTGTTAATTCATCGTGTAGTGAATAATCAGTAGAGATTCTGGTTCATTACCTAGAGATTCAACCACTGAATATTTATACAATAAATTAACCTGATGGGGATAATTATCTCATTTGGTGAGAATATTTAACCTCACTTGGTAGGAATTATTAAGAGTAAAGGTTAATTTCATATGGTAGGAATAAATGAACCTCATCTGATATGACAGCATAACCTCATCTATTAGGAGTGTTTAACCTCGCTTGATAGAAAAGTGTAACTTCTTCTAATAGATGGTGTTAAAGTAATAAATACATATAGTACAAAAGTTCTGTTGTTGTTATTCCAGTTTTATCTAATATCAGATTTCGTAGCAAAGTGTAATGAAAATATTTTGGTTATCGAACACCAAGAGTTGAGGAAAAACACGTTGATTAGTAGCATTTGGTTTGGATGTCTGAGAGTTAATTAACTCTGTCTGACAGAAATTCCGGAGCTGTCTCACCACATGGAAATACATTATTTGCACAAAGGATTATTACTTACTTAAAAAAACCTAATATCGAATGTGAGGTGATATAAGAAAATTGTTCGGATCAGTTAGATCAGAAAACTTATTTGTTATTACTTTATAAACGAATATCTTGAACTACTTATTTCATTTATATTCACTTTAGGATTTTCACTAGAATGATATAACATTTTAACATTTTTAAGAAGTCTCAAATGACTTATTTTTTTTGTATTATCGTAACGTATCCAGGTTCCAATAAAATCACTTTACGCGGCTGGCTATAGATATCTATATAGAGATATTATCTGGTTTAAGATAGACATAAACAAAATTATTACTGTAACCATCAGAATGTTAGGGATGTTATCTGTTTCTTCTCATGTTATCTTCAAAAACAGGATAGTTAAAATTAATGATCAAATTAGAAAACGCTAATTTTCGTATCTTCAATAGAAATGGGTGATTTTACTTTGAAATACTTCAAACTTGTATTATGAATCTGAAATAATTTATAATAATAAAATGTATTAATATATAATAGCGTACTATGATAACGTATGTAGTAATAATATATAATAGCATAGTATGATAATGTATGCAGTAACAATATATAAGAGCATACTATGATAATGTATATAGTAACAATATATAATAGCATAATATCATAATGTATGCAGTAACAATATATAATAGCATAATATCATAATGTATGTAGTAACAATATATAATAGTATGGCATAATAATGTATATAACAATAATTTACAAATTGTACTAATTTAATAACAAAGATTTTTGGCTCTAGTGTAGCCGTGTTGGCAATTCCAGTTTTATATCTTCAGTTTCCAACTGTCTAAACATCTAATATACACAAAGCTTTGTTTTTAACCATTTACCGTATTAATTCACTATTTTAAAAAAAACAACAACATGAAAAGCCAGTGAGAAGAGGCCCGGCATGGCCAGGTGGGTTAAGGCGTTCGATTCGTAATCTAAAGATCGCGGGTTCAAATCCCTATCGCACCAAACATGCTCGCCCTTTCATCCGTGGAGGCGTTAAAATGTGACGGTCAATCCCACTATTCGTTGGTAAAAGTGTAGCCCAAGAGTTGGTGGTGGGTTATGACGACTAGCTGCCTTCTCTCTAGTCTTACATTGCTAAATTAGGGACGGCTAGCACAGATAGCCCTCGTGTAGCTTCACGCGAAATTCCAAAACAAAACAAACACTAAGAAGAGTTTATTTGACTTTCAATTTGGTTATAACAGCTCGGATTTTTTGTTACTTTCATTATACTGAATGCGTATATTCACATATGGATTTATATCACCCTTCCAAACATATCATATCTAAAAGTCTTATGTCCATTAATGTCATAGAAAACTTTGTTACGATCTATGTATATTCAGATCACCTTTGTCTGTACACAATTAGATTCTAGTATTCATTAAAATACTTAAATGAAGGGCAACATTAAGTCTGTGACAGATTATTGTTCTAGTGATTGTCTAATCACCTTTACATTCGAGTTACCTTCAGCGTTTCATTCCTATATCTCACAGCCATATTAATCCTATCTGGAAGCTCTACAGACTCAACATACGAGGTCTGTTCAAAACATACGCGGACTGACGTCATAAAACAACATGTACTTTATTTAGAAGTTACAGGTCTGGAACCCCTTCAAAGTACTCTCCTCGCCAACGCACACACTTATCCCAACGGTGTTTCTACTTGTTGAAACAGTCCTGGTACGCTCTTTTGTAATGTCCTCCAGCTCCTTCGTCGCATTTGCCTTAATCTCGGGAATCGTCTCAAATCTTTTTCCTTTCAAGGGTCTTTTGAGTTTGGGGAACAAGAAAAAATCGCAAGGAGCAAGGTCAGGTGAGTAGGGGGGTGGGGAAGAACAGTGATCGAGTGTTTGGCCAAAATCTCACGAGTTCTGAGGGCTGAATTTCGCAGCAACGCGGTGCATCTTCAATTTTTCGGTCAAAATCTCGTAACAAGATCCAACTGATATCCCACACTCTTCAGCAAGCTCCCTGACAGTCAGACGTCGATTTGCCCGCACCAGAATGTTGATTTGTCGACGTGTGGGTCGTCAGTTGACGTGGAAGGACGTCCAGGACGCTCATCATCTTCAATGGACTGTCGACTATCCTTAAAACGTTCATGCCACTTGAAACATGCCGTACGCTTCATAGCAACATCACCGTAAGCCGTGTTAAGCATAGCAAAAGTTTCAGTCGCAGATTTTCCAAGTTTAACACAAAATTTCACAGGAAATCGTTGCTCCTTCAGGTCATTCATTCTGAAGTCCGCCAAACGAAAAAATCGCACTTCACTTAAAACCGCGTAGCTAATACACAAATGAAAATATCTGCAATCGGGAAATGGCGTCGTAATCAGCTGATCTGTGCGAGCCTAGCGACACCAAGCGGATTTCCCTGGAACCAACTGGAGCCGCGCAATTCAAACAGTCCGCGTATTCTTTGAACAGCCCTCGTAATTTCATCATTTATCTGTTTCCTCTAAAAAACTATTCATTTTATCTTCTCGTTTTAGAAATAACCCGATTTTTTCTCTATATCTTAACGTTTTATACATAAGTTAAAGTAAAAAAATATAGCACTTTGAAACAAGAGTTTAGCAAACAGACTAGAAAGATATTCCGACCCTGACATATGTCATTTTCGGGCCAAAATTAGGGTTTATTTTATTTTTTTAGCTAACACACAAAATATTGTACCTTTTACACGACCTTATATATCCGTATCATTACTTTGTTTTTGTCGCTGAGTTTTGTGTATGTTATCATAACATTGCTTCAGTCTCTTAACCTTGTGAACAGTTTCATAAAATTGTTTTAACCTCGTAGTCTGTATATTTTATCTTCCTTTAGTTTCAACCACATGATTTTTTTTTAATTTCGTGCAAAGCTACTCAAGGGTTATCTTCGCTAGCTGTCCCTGATTTAGCAATGTAAGAATATAGAGAAGGCAGCTAGTCATCACCACCCGTAGCCAACTCTTGAGCTACTCTTTTATCAACGAATAGCGGGATTGACCGTAACATTATAACGTCCCCACAGCTGAAATTTCTTCGCATCTTTACCTCAGCCTCTTAATCCTTTATATACGGGCCCGGCCTGGCCAGGTGGGTTAAGACGTTCGACTCGTGATCTGAAGGTCGCGGATTCGAAGCCCCGTCTCATCAAACGTGCTCGCCCTTTCAGTCGTGGGGGCGTTATAATGTGACGGTCAATTCCAATATTCGATGGTAAAAAGAATAGCCCAAGAGTTGACGGTGGATGGTGATGACTAGCTGTCTTCCCTCTAGTGTTACACTTCTAAATTAGGGACGGCTAGCGCAGATAGCCCTCGAGTAGCTTTGAGCGAAATTCAAAACAAACAATGTAACTGTACTTTTATTCGTGTTGTTTTGGATTATAAACAACTCATAATTATGAGTGCTTCATTTGTTTATTAATTACAATAAAAAACATTGTTGTTTGAAAGGTTACAGAATTATGTAGTGCACTGTCCTATTCCAGAATTTGAAGAGATATTTGGTTAATAATTCTAAAAGCGAAAGAAATTATTGTTTGGTCACTTGGACTTGCACTATTTCTTTTTTGAGAGAGGGAAGGTAGATAAAGAAATATATTTAAGAATGTAACCATCAAATACAATACTGGATTGCCACTTCCATATCACTTTATATCCGTGGTTTATTCATCGGTTTCACATCTTTGCTATTTGTTTCATACTTTACGTCTGTTTGGTACTGGAGTTTCAAGCGTCATTGTCCGTTTTGGTTTCTATATACAGCACTTTTAGAATTTCTTGTCCGGTTGTTTTGTTTTTCATAGCTCATGTCTAATGTACTTGATAAAAAATACACATATTTGAATAAAACCAGAAATATTCTACGTCATTTAGATTAGAAGCTTCAAGACTTGTGGCTTCTGTTTACAGCGCTCAATGTTTCACAAACTACCCTCAGATTAAACGTGACAAGAATGGCACGAGACGTATAGAGATCTGAAGAGATCGCTTACATCACGGTAATGAACGTGTCACTACAGCTGAGTACACTACTCTGAAGTTTTAATACATACTTTCACTTCCTATCCTCAGATATGGGAAGGATATCATAACCAGTAAACATTCAAATTCAAAATATTTACCCAAGAAGTTTCAGAAGCAACAGTTTGTGAAATACAGATGTCGCTACAGGACATATATAAAATGATCTGTGAAATGTTATATATTTTATGTATTTCTTAAATGTTCATTAGTCGAATTCCAATCAAGCTGTTGACCTTTATTCTAACGTGTAACAAAAATTACATTTATAAATATTATAGGATGAACAACCACACTTACGAGGTTTGAAACCGTTAACATTAATAAAGACGTTAACTTACTCAGTAAGTTTATGTTCGATTTATTAGTTTAGTCCTCTGGCCTAATAAATGTTATTTCACAAACTGAATCTTCGAGAAGTGAAATGAAATTTTTGACATATGTTAAGGCTTAACTATAGTTAATATTTTTATTTTTAAATTTCTTTTCAGTAAACATTAAAAAAGAAACATTCAGTTATGACTTCAGATCGTAATGTATATCTTAGTTTTAAATTCATTGGCTCTGTTATAACATAACAGATACAGTAAGACACCTCAGCCCTCAATTTTCCATTTTAAAATCCTGTTTTTAGCGTTATAAGCCTCAATACTTGATGTTGAGTCACTAGGGTAGAAGGAAGGCTGACTTTTAGTTTATATATACAGTTAAGTGTGTGGGATGCTCGAGATGGACAAACAGGTCCATCATTATACTTCGTTGCTACGTTATGTTAACATTCTGGACTGATGGTTACAGTTGAATAATCGATTGAAATGATGGTGTCCTTAGAAGATTAATGGAGGTAATACTATATATAGTCGGATACTTTGTTAGAGTTTCATTTAAATATATTTAAGAAATTTGTCTATTTCTAACTTACTTTGTATGTATATGTGTGTGAGAGAAAATGCCTCGTAGTAGAACGCAGTTAGTCATTTATATGTTAACAAAGAGACCAAAACTACGCAATCAAATACACTTACATCGTAACTTTTGTTGTTGATTCTCTAGTTGACATATCTGTATCACCGGGCTACAAAATTGCTTTAAGTCACGCAACTGGGTCATTATAAAGTCTCAGAATGGGTCTTTTCAAGGACGTATAAAGATGAACTCTTAGAAAACTCACTTCATTCATTAAATAGCTCAAGAACAGATGAATGTTCACTTTGTGAGTCCTATATCATAAAGAAGGCTGGTGATCTGATTCAGAAAACGGGTTTTTTTTTTATACTAAATGTATACGGTGTTTACTACTTGTGTTGTGTTCAGCTATATCATGTTTCATAATATTGGAGACGGTTTATAAAACACAAAACATTTTATTTACAAGGTTTAGAATACACTCGTTACACCTTTAGCGAAATCTGAAAACCGTGTTACCAAGGTGTTTATTAACTAAAACTATAACTAGTTTACTTAGTTTTTAAGAGCTAAATCTGAAAACCGTGTTACCAAGGTGATTATTAACTAAAACTATAACTAGTTTACTTAGTTTTTAAGAGCTAAATCTGAAAACCGTGTTACCAAGGTGATTATTAACTAAAACTATAACTAGTTTACTTAGTTTTTAAGAGCTAAATCTGAAAATCATGTTAGCAAGGTGATTATTAACTAAAACTATAACTAGTTTACTTAGTTTTTAAGAGCTAAATCTGAAACTCGTGTTACCAAGGTGATTATTAACTAAAACTATAACTAGTTTACTTAGTTTTTAAGAGCTAAATCTGAAAACCGTGTTACCAAGGTGATTATTAACTAAAACTATAACTAGTTTACTTAGTTTTTAAGAGCTAAATCTGAAAATCGTGTTACCAAGGTGATTATTAACTAAAACTATAACTAGTTTACTTAGTTTTTAAGAGCTAAATCTGAAAACCGTGTTACCAAGGTGATTATTAACTAAAACTATAACTAGTTTACTTAGTTTTTAAGAGCTAAATCTGAAAATCGTGTTACCAAGGTGATTATTAACTAAAACTATGACTAGTTTACTTAGTTTGTAAGAGCTAAATCTGAAAACCGTGTTACCAAGGTGATTATTAACTAAAACTATAACTAGTTTACTTAGTTTTTAAGAGAAGTGGTAAACGGAAGGATAAAACAAAACAAAAAAAACACACACACAACGAATTATATTGATATTACATAACAGGTGAGTTTCAGTGTGAAAATTTATAACAGTTTTAGATCCAAAGAACTTTGTGAGTCTTAAGAATAGGGCGAAATTTAGTTCTGTTAGACACTTTACGTTTACAGACTGTAGTTTTTAAGTGTCGTTTTGTTTTGCTAATGTTCGTGACTTTACGGTCACTATATGTATATTTATTTATGCACGAGACACGAACCATAAATTTAAAGATTTTTCTAAGAGTCTTGTCTCGAATCTGAACATTAGCAATTAATTTTAATCTGATAAGAATCTAAATATTAAGCTCAGACTCTCGTTGAAAGAAATCATCAGCTCTGTTGTGGTCAAAATAGGCTGTTAGGTTAATTTTATGACAAATTCAGAAACAGAAACTAGTTCTAATTTCGTCTCTGAATACACATTTTCCAGAGTGTGCACATGATTAGGACAGCTTTTCAGAAATTTTTATTCTGTCTTACCTGAAAGAAAAAGAAGACAACAAATGACAGAAATTGTCTAAATCCTGCCTGATCTCTTGAACCAAATAATATAATTTTGTTCTCCATAAACTCAGTGAAATAATATCACGAAAATGGTGCCCGAATATGAAAAATGTATACATTCAACTATAGGTGGGTGTCGAACACTATATTAAATATTTCTCTATAGATAAAGCAGAAGTGTTGGACGTATGTAATGTCCATCTTTCATGCCTTCAGACCGAATCAAATTTAATATGATTCCTTAGGGCCAAGTGGGGAGTGACATAGGATAAGGGTTTAAAATGTTGTCCCTCTTTCACGCCCTGAAGTCCACCGTCTATTTCTGTCAACGACTACTGTTTTGGCCCCATCTCAACCAAACTCTAAAGCCCCCTGGAGAGTGAGATGGGACTCAACGTTCGGATTTGTCATCTTATGTTCACCCCCACCCCATTACAGACCCTGTATGCTTTCGTGTAATCTTTTCGAACCAGTTACGTTGAAGAGTTGCCTAAACAAATATATATAATAAATTTCATCAAATAACCTAATATTGCTTATTATTGGACATAAATATGAATTTTTAGTACCTTATTTGAAATTTGGGTGTTCAATTTCCAAAATAATCTATTTTGTCCGGAACAGACATTAGGACCATCCTGAAATTCTAACTCGTTTATTTATTTTTATTTTGGAAATGACTCTTTTTATCAAATGATTGTAATCCCTTTTGGTTTTTTCATATAAGCATTCTTCTAAAACTCATACTTACAAAACGTAAGCTTCGAGATATGTACACAGAAATGAATTTTATGAAATTCTACTCTAAGCCGACCATCTCTATGCAATTCAGACATATTTCCACTGCAGTTTCTTTTTAAATATAGACCCACGCTCAGGCAGTTCACGATGCGTCCCAGTCTCTGTCAAATCAATCAGTCTGATTTCGTATCTTTATTTTATAATGAACGCAAAGATTCCAGGTTTTCATATCGCTATTTGATTATTTTCTTTTTCTGACTCTGTTGTTAGGTATGTGTAAACTAAGATGTTGATAAATTAGCTCTTGTAGGTGTATTAAGTGCATTGCCGAAGGCTAAATATAGGTTCAGGCAGTTTCCAATAGTTAAACGAGAAAAAAAATTACAAACATTTTAATTTGTAGAAAGCAAAATAACTGATAAAACGTTTACTCGTATGAATCAAACTTAGCACTAAATAAACTCTTTCTTAAATACTGCATTTTGTTTGTGTTTTGAATTTCATGCAAAGCTACCTGCGCTAGCCGTCCCTAATGCCTAATTTTGAAGCGTAAGACCAGAGGGAATATAGCTACTCATCAGCACTCACCGCCAACTCTTCGGTTATTCTTTTATCAAGGAATAGTGAGATCGATCGTAACATTATAACACCTCCACGGCTGAAAGGACGAACATATTTTGTGTAACGGAGATTCGAACCGGTGACCCTCAGATTACGAGTCGAGCGCCCTAACCATCTAGCCATGCCGGGCCTAATACCGTATTTTCGATGAACAAAAACATTACATTCATTCGAAATTTTGTGAAATCACGTGATTTGTAATATATATTTTCAGGCACCTCAAATTACTAAAATCAGGAAACTTCCTGGGTGGCTTCTGATGAGGTTACGTCCATATCAAATTATCTCCTTTGCTGCACTTCTCTTTACATACGACGCCCTTGAAGTGTATCTTAGTTAATATTTTTACATAGTTTAAATTTATTTGCAACGTATAAAAATGAAATTGGGTGATACGTAAATCATAAATAGTGATTCTTTTTTCCAAACTCTGGTCTCTCTGAATAATACATTGACAGAAACATAACTTAGGAAGTAAAGTTATTAACACAGAGATCAACTGACTTCAGTGCCAAACAGTAGGCTGAGTACTTTTCATCGTATGAGAGCTTATAACTGATTTCCTGTGATATTATATCCAAGACCAAATCTGTATGATAAGCAAAGACTAAGTCTGGTGAAATATATCTATAAAAATGAAACGGACATGGCGTTGCTTTGGAAGGTTTCCAATTTGACAAAATAAATAGTTTTTTGTTTGTTTTTTGAATTTCGCGCAAAGCTGAGTAGCTATCTGCGCTAGCCGTCCCTAATTTAGCAGTGTAAGACTAGAGAGAAGGCAACTAGTCATCACTACCCACCGCCAACTCTTGGGCTACTATTTTATCAAGTGGGATTGATCGTAACTTTATAACGCCCCCACAGCTGAAAGAGCATGTTTGGTGCGACAGGGATGCGAACCCTCAGGTTACTAGACGCACGACTTAACCCACCTGGCCATGCCGGACCCAGTGTTTAAGTATACACATGTATTGTTGATTCTTACACTCAAAAATCTTATAATCGTATTGAATACGCGTGTATTTCGCAATACAGATTCAGCAGTGTAAGTTATGTACATTTATAATTATAAATTTAACTTAAATAAACATCCATATTAAAACAGATACAAGACAGTAAACCCGTCATTTTGTTTTATCTAGTCCTACTTTAATGTTTTGTTGTTATTTACTACATAAATGTCAGATGTATTGTTAAAACAACAACGAATGAAAGTTGTAAAATGAAATAAATTTTCGAGAAGAAAGATACGATGCACACAGTGTGGTTGAAATACTATTACACACTCTTCCGTATTCTTTGTATAAAATTTCTACTGAACTGAATAAAAATGTACTGTTAAAAATATAAAAGAGTTATTACTAATGTCTTATAACAAGAATAAGTAATTATGATTGTGATTCGTCACCTCAGAAAAGCTTTCACACTAAAACAATAAATATAATACTATAGAAATACAGTACCACGTGTATGTATCGTGCAGGTCTCTGCACGTGTTTCTTTATCGTGGGTCTCTTGTTCATTTCATATTAAAATATGCATTCTTGTATATACATACTCATATATCTATAAACACACATACAGGTATATTTATGTGTATGTGTTTTCTTATAACAAAGCCACATTGGTCTAGCTGTTGAGCCCACAGAGTGGAATCGAACCCGTGATTTTAGCGTTGTAAATCCGGAGACATACCGCTGTACTAGCGGGGTGCAGGTACATGGGTGTGCGTAACTTAAGTAAGGTTATATAAATGGATATGTACCTTGATAAAACGAGAAAAACACAAGATATAATATGTTAGTTGCAGTAACCTTGAAGTTCATATACAATCAGTTGTACTTATCATAAAGCATTTTTAAAATCATAAACTAAAATAAAACTATTGTACTTTGCACCATATAAATATTATTATTGGTTTGGTTTCTTTTGAATTTCGCGCAAAGTTACACGAGGACTATCTGTTCTAGCCGTCCCTAATTTAGTAGTGTAAAACTAGAGGGAAGGCGGCTAGTCATCACCACCCACCGCCAACCCTTGGGCTATTCTTTTACCAACGAATATTGGGATTGACCGTCACATTTTAACGCCTCCACGGATGAAAGGGTGAGCATATTTGGTGCGACGGGGATTTGAACCCGCGACCTTTAGATTTCGAGTCGAACGTCTTAACCCACCTGGCCATGCCGGGCCAATTAGTTAGATGTGAAAAAAGGTCGATGGATGCAGTCTTTCAAACTATGTTTGGAATGCAATCTATGCCGCGTCCCCCTCGTGCCAAACATGCTCGCCCTTTCAGCCGTGGGGGCGTTATAATGTGACGGTCAATCCCACTTTCGTTGGTAAAAGAGTAGCCCAAGAGTTGGCGGTGGGTGGTGATGACTAGCTGCCTTCCCTCTAGTCTTACACTGCTAAATTAGGGACGGCTAGCACAGATAGCCCTCGAGTAGCTTTGTGCGAAATTCCAAAACAAACAAACAAAGCAATCTATGCCTGAGGTGTTTTTTTTTATGTGTGTCTTAATTTCTGCTGTAGTGAAGGAGGATGTTACATTGTGAGTAGAGGGGTTATGGGTGAGGGAGACTGGAAGCTGGTTGACAAAAGTTCACTATTGTCTATAATAACAGCATTTATTTTGGTCTCATGTTGTTTGTTAAAGTTAGTGTGTTGTGGGGCGTAGAAAGTGTGCTTGAAATATTCAACGAAAAGATCGGTTTTCTCCATGGTGCTACCACATATAATTTTGCTAGTTTAGGTGCTTTCACAACAAATATTATTAAATGTTTTCCAGAAGGTCAGGTCTGAAGTAATCTAGTTTGTTACAAAAGCTATTCCAGTTTTCCTTTGGCTACATTCTAATGAAGTGTTCTGTTTTGTTTTTGACAGAGTTTATTTGTGGTTTTTAGTGATGGATTACGTGTGCTAATGAAATCGCGAGGGAGCTTACGTACGTCCAGTTATGATAAGGGTGTGTATTTCGGGAATTAATGTCCAGGTATCAGGTGTGATTTGAGTTAGTTTTGTTAGGACTGCGTGATGTATCGCTTTTGTTATGGCGTTTATAATTTTATAGTAGTGATGTTCTATGTCTTCTTTGGAGTTGGCAAGCTTGATTCGGGGAGGAGTTTATCCAAATTTTCATTGAATGATGACCAGTTGACCTTGGTAAAATTAAAGAACGCTTGGGGGGATTGAGTATATGTTGTTCCATTAGGATTGGTCCAGTTTGGATTGCTGAGTTGAAAAGATGGGGGATTGTGATCTCCTCCTACGTTGTCGTGTACTAGGATATGACCATCCCACCTTCGGCCCTTGAAGTTCAGAGTGCAATTTCTTGCTTTTGCATTGCCACCGATCACTGGTGATCGCCCATCTTTATCACAATAAGACCCTACACATTTAATCATAACAATATTCTAACAAATTTTCATTATGATTATTGAATGTACTCCGACAAATCTGTTTTATTTTTTTAATAATACATTCTTTCTCGCCATGTTCTCTCGGTGGACCACATTCTGGAAATACTACGTTTTTAATAGCACTGCCTTCTAGCAACACCTTCAAATGTTGCAATCTTCAATAGTATGTGTCCTAATAGTGTTCTACATTACTCAGTTACGACATCTTTTAACAAGCGGTTTAAATGTTATATTTATCAGTAGCTACGTTTTGTAACAATTACTCTGTGTTATGGCCCGGCACGGCCAGGTGGTTAAGATAATCGACTCGTAATCCGAGGATCGCGGGTTCGAATCTCGGTCACACCAAACATTCTCGCCCTGTCAGCCGTGAGAGCGTTATAATGTGACAGTCAATCCCACTTTTCGCTGGCAAAAGAGTAGCACAAGAGTTAGCGGTGGGTGATGATGACTAGCTGCCTTCCCTCTAGTCTTACACTGCCACATTAGGGACAGCTAGCGCAGATAGCCCTCGTGAAGCTTTGCGCAAAATCCAAAAACAAACAAGCTTTGTGTTATACATTTTATACATAATACTGAATCTGAACATCGGAATTCTAAATCTTTAAAGGCCAGTTCCTCCCAACCAATCTTCTAAACCTTACATTCTTACAAAGTGATGCTTTATAATTAATTAAAATTGCTGGTTCTTCGTATTATTAACTCTCTGACGCCTATATAAACACACAAATATACACTGACGTAATTTCTAAACACAATCACCCAGCTGAAACCGAACTAGATTGTTTTAACATGTAAGTACATGGCAAAGAAATTACATGTAATTAACTTGGTGCCAACCAGTACTACAGTAAGTTTTTGTTATTAAGCAAAAAAAGATGTTATCTAAGTAAAAATGATAGTGGAATATTATAAGGAAGCACTTGTGTTGTGAAATTTTTAAAAAATGAACCAATAAACCTTCTTAGCTTCTCGTGCGTGTTAAAAAAAAAAACTGGTTTGAATCACGCTGGAGCAAAATACATTTTAAACAAATTTAAAAAAAAAAAAATTGTTTTGTGGTAAAAACAAGTGTTAATCAATTCGCTATTATTATTGCTTCTCATTTCACGTGCAGGAAGATAATTCAATAATGAAGAGCAGTCGATTATCAATTTGTTTTTACTGACTTTTTTTACTGACTTAGATTAATCTATCTCTCACACGTTCAATGGGCGACTTTCTGACGTCCAAGACAAGGTCTCTGTTTACTTGAAATTGTTTGATAACTGCGGTCTATTATCATATTTGGCTCATCCTGCTCGCTCTCTCTCTATATATATATATTGCATAAGAGGACGATTAATTATCTGAGTTGTCTTGTGCCTGCATTCGTGCTGTCCTATCACCCCTACTCGAGGCGAGATGACATCAATAAAGCTTGAAAACTGATAAGTCTAGCGGCAAACCAGGCAAGGTCATTACTAGTGACGCTTAATCAAGGCGATTGAAGTTTTTTTTTCTTTTAATCTCACACTTGCAGGCGTTCATGAAGTACGCACTGAGGAAGAGACGGAGAAAGGTCCGGTGAAAATTGAGCAGCTGAAAGTGGAAGAAATATTTTCTTAATTTTCTCCGTGCACGGACGTATTTGTTTTCCGTCTATTAATTTCCTGGGGACCTTTAGAAACTCGTTCATTTTATAATGACCATCAGCGTAAATCAACACGAAAGGTGTAGAAGAAAAACGAGTTTTTGGTTTGAAGACTTAGTTTAGTTAACGAGTCTGTTTTGTTTATGTGTTTTATACAAACACGCACTCAAACAAACAGTAACGAATTCGGAAATATAATTATGCCAAAATGGTGTCGCTCAGAATAAGCATTTCATGTTAGAAGAAGACGGAAAAAAGGGGCGTATTTTTGGTTTGTTTTATAATTTCGCGCAAAGCTATACGAGGGCTATTTGCGGTAGCTGTCCCTAGTTTAGCAATATTAAACTAGAAGAAAGGCAGCCAGTCATAAACACTCACCGCCAACTCTTGGACTGCTCTTTTACAAACGAATAGTGGGATGGTAATCACATTATAATGCCCCCACGAACAAAAAGGATGAGAATGTGCGGTGTGTGTGGGATTCGAACCCGCGACCCTCACAGTGCGAAAAGATTATAATAATAAAATAATTTAGAGAGGAGTATGTATTTATATATTATTTATTTATATATTCCGAATACTTACAATTAAAGTCCTGTATGTAAAAATAAAACAACATTCAGTATATCCACGGATATAAAAGAACATCTCGGCTGATTTTGTTATCGTCAGGCCTGGCATGTAATGGCGACTCGTAATCTGAGGGTCGCGGGTTCGCATCCTCGTCGCACCAAACATGCTCACCCTCCCAACCGTGGGGACGTTATAAAGTGACGGTCAATCCCACTATTCGTTGGTAAAAGAGTAGCCCCAGAGTAGGCGAAGGGTGGTGATGACTAGCTGTCTTCCCTCTAGTCTTACACTGCTAAATTAGGGACGGCTAGCACAGATAGCCCTCGTGTAGCTTTGTGCGAAATTCAAAAAAGAAAAATTGTTATCGTGACGTCTAGAAGTTTATTGGCCTTCTAAATGCAGTTAGTTACATATTCGATAACATAACATAACATAACATAATATCGCTTGTATTACTTAAGTAAAGTTACATCCGCTATACGTTTCAGCTATATATTGTATTCTACTGTTAGAACCACGGGTTCGAATACCCGTCACGCCATACATGTTCGCCCTTTTAGTCGTGGGTGCGTTATAATGTTACGGTCAATCCCACTATTCGCTGGTAAAAAGAGTAGCCCAAGAGTTGGCGGTGGGTGGTGATGACTAGCTGCCTTCCCTCTAGTCTTACACTGCAAAATTAGGGACGGCTACCATAGATCGCCCGCGTGTAGCTTTGTGCAAAAAACAAACAAAACATAGTAAGTTCATTGTGCGTGACCAAAACAAATTTCGAAACGGTTTTCCCCTTCATATCATTTTGTGCCTTCAACGGTTTCCTGTCACTATTAACTGTCGAAAATTTTCAAACGAGATAATCTTAAATCAAATGATCACGATGTATCTCAAAGTAATGTCTAACCAGACGCCTTGTACTAATAACAATGCCTAACAACGTTTTTGCTTATAGATTTTTGGCTGCTAATCATGAAAATCACATCCAAATTTGCCCATCATGTTCAGTTTTGTCATGTTCACAAGGACTTGCTACAATGGAAAAACGATATCAGGGCAACTGGAATCCGTCAATGTTTGCTGACTACTGTTGGACACTGCAACGTGATGCATAAACGAAAATCAGGAGCAAAACACTTTTAATTATGTTGAAATTAATAGCGTATTAGAAGCATAAATGCAATTAAATACGTTATTGCCGGTAAACAGTTAACTGTCTATTTCTTACGTGATGAAGCAAAACCAAAACTATATTTGTGCATATCCACCAGGTACCTGTCACAATCAGCAAAAACTTTTCAGAAAGCAAAACATTTTTTCAAAAAAATTGTTGTGCAGTGTAACATATTGTTTAATGGAGTGCTGCTGTTTAAGATATGCCATCATATAACAATTAAATTCATTTCACAATCTCATTGTAGGTTTGAAATAAAAATGAGCCATCTAATACCCTAACTTTCGTTAATATTATTCCTCATCCATGAGTAATGGTTTGTATCATGGTATTTAATAAATACCGATGTGTTGCATCTTTTAATCTCTAAAAACAATGTACAAGAAGCTGGTAATCTCAACTAATAATAGTGTTGTTTTTTTTCAAATCAGGTTTTAGCGATACAGTACGTGAACACAGGGGTGTATACCCTAATGTCATATGAACCATTGTTGCATACGTTCTACGTTTAAAAGCTTTCTAAATAATAGTTTTTGGTTACCTCAACAGCAAAATTCCTCAAAGATTTTGTTATGAAATGAGTTTTCTTTTATATATTTTTCTCTCTCACAGATTAGATCGACGGGACATATTGAAATCTTGGTGTTTCGAAGGAAAGTGTGATCAGAAATGTTGTTGTTTTGAAAGCAGATAGCTATACAATGGGCTCTCTGTACCATGCCCACCACGGGTATCGAAACCAGGATTTTAGCGTTTTAAGTCCACAGACATGCCGCTGAGCCACTGGGGGGGCGTTATCAGTGTGTGTGTGTGTTTTCTTATGGCAAAGCCACCTTGGACTATCTGGTGAGCCCACTGAGGGAATCGAACCCCTCATTTTAGCGTTGTAAATCCGTAGACTTACCGCTGTACTAGCGGGGAACGGCGTTATTAGAAATATAATGGCAGATTTCAAGTATTAACACTGTAAAGTGAGATCTGTGTGCGCGTGGCTATATTTTAGTGATAAAACTAAAATCATTTGATCAATAACCAATAAAAAAACTCCTCCCAACTCTTACATGACAGCACAGAATATTAAAATGTATTTAAAAGCATTAACCATCACGAATATCTGGTTTTCGTGTAGGTCACAGAATGTTTTCTGATAGTAACATTATTATAGCACATTTCAGAATATACTAGGTATTAAGATCATAAAAGGAGAAGTGAAGCTAAATTTTGAATGTTCAATAAACATAATGTTATTGTTACCATCGACGAATATTCTATCCAACTTCTCCATTGCGTTTGTTCTTCCAAACCTAGGGGCCTGGCATGGCCAAGCGTGATAAGGCGTGCGACTCGTAATCTGAGGGTCGCGGGTTCGCATCCCTGTCGCGTCAAACATGCTTGCCCTTTCAGCCGTGGGAGCGTTATAATGTGACAGTCAATCCCACTATTCGTTGGTAAAAGAGTAGCCCAAGAGTTGGCGGTGGGTGGTGATGACTAGCTGCCTTCCCTCTAGTCTTACACTACTAAATTAGGGTCGGCTAGCACAGATAGCCCTCGAGTAGCTTTGTGCGAAATTCAAAACAAACAAACAAACAAACAATCCAAACCTAGGAAATGCAATATGTATATATCAAGACACACCAGTAAGTTGTGTAAGCAAAGAAAGAAAAGGAAAACCTGAGACGCGCAAAACATATTGTATTATTTACAGAAAACAATGTATTGTGATTTTCAGCTATCTGTAACTCAGTTCTCCCTCCATAATTGTTTCTGAATTTTTCAGACATATTGCCTCCCAGTTTGATTACTTCACATCCCAATTTTCAAGAAAATCCATTAGTCCAAACTGAAATATTCGATACCAGAGTTCGTCTGGTTTTTTCTACTCTACAGATTTTTAAAACCCGTACTTTCCAAACTTCATTATTGTTTCATGACGGCCAGGCATGGCCAGGTGGGTTAAGGCGTCCGACTGGTAATCCGAGGGTCGCAGGTTCGGATCCCCGTTGCACCAAATATGGTCACCCTTTCAGCCGTGGGGACTTTATAACGTAACGATCAACCCCACTATTTGTTGGTAAAAGAGTACCCCAAGAGTTGGCGGTTGGTGGTGATGACTAGCTGCCTTCCCTCTAGTCTTACACTGCTAAATTAAGAACGGCTAGCGCAGATAGCCCTCGTGTAGCTTTGCGCGAATTTCAAAACAAACAAAGTTTCATGACACTTTGGTACATATTTAAAAACATTGTTTTCGTCTGCACAAAATTTTGCGTAAACCAAGCATAAGATTTAGATCTTACAGTAAAAAGAACGTTGATTTCTAATGATCATTTTGCTCAAACAGTAAATTGGATTGTTCTAAAATTACTAACAAGAATTCCACTGATCTCAGCTTACATTATTCGACTGTTATTCGCATTTAATCTCATCTCGATTCTTAACATTACAAGTGGAAGAAAAAATCGGGCTGGTATCCGATATTTTATTGGATCTTAATTGACTGGGATGTCCAGGCGTAAAACGGTTTGCTCGTTTTGAATTTCGCGTAAAGTTACACGAGGGCCATCTGCGCTAGCCGTCCCTAATTTAGCAGTGTAAGACTAGAGGGAAGGCAGATAGTTATCACCACCCACCGCCAACTCTTGGGCTACTTCTTTACCAACGAATAGTGAGATTAACCGTGACTTTATAACGCTCCCACGGCTGAAAGGGCGAGCATGTTTGGTGTGATGGGTATTTGAACCCGCGACCCTTACATTACAAGTTGAGTGCCTTAACCACCTGGCCATGATAGGGCTTCGCACGTATGTAAATAAAAACATAACGCTGCCACTTTAAAATTATTTATACCTTACAGCTTCTCTAGAAGATAGATATTCAAGTGATATGTAGGCCTAATACTGCCTGAGGTGATAAATCCATGTATTTACAGCTGATACAAGTACGTATATGTAATATTTTAGGCTTTGTTCATTAGAAAAAGACGTGCGTACTCTGCTTTTTACAAAGTTTTGATATTACAACCAAAAACAACCTAGCTGTAGAGAAAAAAAAAGAAAAACAACAACAACAACAAAATGACGGCGACTGAAAGATGCGAAATCAAAAATGGCGGCCAAAACGCTGCAGTAAAGGTGTTGATTACATTAAAAACTTTAACAACTCCGCAGCTCCACCTATGTGTCTATAACACTACGTTTACCTGATGTGACTTTATTAAAATTTTTAATACAATCAACACCATCACTGCACTCGCTGGGCCGCCAATTCTGATTTCACATCTTTTGTTGTTGTTTTTTTACCGCACTTTTCATGGCTGAGTTGTTTGTGATTTATATATATACCAAGAGCAGTTAGAGATATAAAGATAACCTCATTTTCTCTAGAGAAACTTTCAAGTAGAAAGAACAGAATAAAAGGTATTGGAACTCGTATTTCTTCCTTTTACTTATTCATTCAGCCATAATTCCTTGTTCAGGTATTTAACTCATAACGTAGAAGTTAACTGCGCAAAAATTAACTGAACTTTAACCAAAATAACTTTATATTCCTCACTAGTTCGACGCCACATTCAATGTAAACGATAATCACGTGTTACAATATTTTTATATCTATTAACAGACCTTTACTAACACAAGGATGGGTCCTCGTTTTGCAGTTTTAAAATCTTAACTCTAGCTGTTAATATAGCAATATTTCTGTCACGAGGCTAACTATACGTTATTAGTTTTGCAATTTTACAACCATATATCTAACTGTATTATTTCAGTATGTTAGCAAGTATATAGTAAGAATTTTCCAAATGGTTTGTATAAGAATTAGTGTGCGTTTTTCTTATACCAAAGCTATTTGCTGAGTTCACCTTATTGGTAAGTTTGAAAACATTTTTATCGAGTTATTTGAATTTTTCTTCTTAAGAAATTACACTATGTAACACAAATTTTGTTCCTTGATAGTATGTGTTATTTCTTAATTGCTTATGTTGTGAAAGTACAAAAAATGGACATTATTCCCTTCAAACTTTGCTTTTGTGACCTGGATAATGAAATTTAGAAATTAACCTATTTTATATGTAAAAACGGGCAAATTTGCACATTTTCATTTACATAAGGTCTGAATAAAACAACATATGTATCAATATGTAGTTATTCAAGTTATACAAAAATGAACAAAAATATTAAGTGGGTAGTTTTTCCACATTTGCGACTGTAATATAAATTACTTTCACGTATCAGCCCCCAAATATAGTCTCCCATCATGTTTTCGTTGTACGCTCCCAGGTCACAAAAGCAAAGTTTGAAGAGAAAAATAGGTCTTTTCCACTTACTTTAGGCATAAGCAACTGGGAAATAACACTTTCTGTTCAGGAACAAGAAAAAGTAAACATTTTGTTACATTGTGTTATTTGAAGAAAATTATCATCTATTCCCATTTCTTCATCTGTCTATCTGTTTGTTTGTCTATGAATTTCGCGTAGCGCTACACCAGGGCTATCTGCGCTAGCCATCTCTAATTTAGCAGTGTAAGACTAGAGGGAAGGTAGCAAGCTACTCATTACCACTCACCGCCACCTAGCGGACTACTCTTTTAACAATGTTTCGTTAGCAACCTTCCTTTTCAAACATTTTACTCCGAATCGTTGCTTAATTATTTAGAGATTTCGCTAACAAATTAACCCAGTTCTCCCCTTCATGTAGGAGTGTGTTGATACATACAACTCGAACGATATGAAGTTTTGAAGGGTATGATACGCAGTTAAAACTTATCCTCATGAACGATATGAAGTTTTGAAGGCTACGATACGCAGTTAAAACTTATCCTCACGATTAAACTTTTTTATAATCGTGTCAGTAGATTAACGTATATATCCATAAAGCTCACAGTCACAATGAGAAATTAATACAGTTTCATAACTCCAGCCTATGCTGACGTGTAGTGATATGTGTCTTTGTAAAAGGGCGTGTCCAATCCACGGCTTTTCACATGCTGATATATCCTTTTTTTAAATAAAAAAACAAAGCATATTCTACTACGCCTATAATTTAAAGTAACACGTATTGTCTTAAGAATGGTGTTTTGAATCAAACACAGAGCTACATCATGGGCTACCTGTCCTCTGCCTACCACGGGTTTCGAAACCCGGTTTTTAGCGTTATAAGTCCGTAGATATACCGCTGAGCCACAGGAAAGGGGCACTTAAGAATGTAAGTAAACCCACCAAAACATAAAGTTAAAAGGCTTAATTAATGTTGCATGATTTATAAAATGAGAGCACATTGGTAAAAGTAACATTATTAATATCCGTAACAACATTTATTTTTATCATTTTTAAATTCGTGCACGTGTGGCTTCTTCAGTGATGTAAGTTGCGAAATCCTGATACCCTCCCTGGTGTGTGATGGCTACCCCTAGTCTATAATGAACCACACAGTGACTTGAAGATTTAAAATGTCTGAAGCGAAAGAAACCAGGAAATGAGTTAGGCCTCGTCACAACAGTGTGTTGTAACTAAAGTTTGTCAGATGTTGACTCCTTAAATTATCCTGGGAAATACAGGACCCATTTCTCTTGTCGCATGACTCGTAACGAAAGAAGCCAAGATGTTGACTAATACGAGACTGGAAATGATAAAAAATATAAACAAAAAAATTGAAATACCTTTATGTTACCACGAGCTAAAATTTTTATTTAATTAAACAAAGTCAAGTTCATTGAGTTCAATGCATTATAACACTTATTTCATTTTATTCGTTTAAAAAAATTAGAACTCCGCGCTCGTAAACAAATACAAATATCGTTCATATTAAACTTAACCGAGGACCGGCATGGCCATGTGTGTTAAGGCGTTCAACTCTTTATCTGAGGATCGCGAGTTCGAATCCCCGTCGCACCAAACATGCTCGCTCTTTCAGGCATAGGGGCGTTATAATGTGACGGTCAGTCCCACTATCCGTTGGTAAAAGAGTAGCCCAAGAGTTGGCGGTGGGTGGTGATGACTAGCTGCCTTCCCTCTAGTCTTACACTATTAAATTAGGGACGGAAAACGCAGTTAGCCCTCGTGTAGCTTTGCGCGAAATTCAAATACAACTAAAATTATATTACAATGAGCCATATTAACTTCTGTATCATTTATTATAATCCAATAAAGTCGAAACAGAACTTACGTCAATCCGGTGACAAGATAGACAAGATGAAAGCACCATCATTTTGTTATTCTATCTTCTCTTTGATGTGATAAATAGAACTCTCTCTCTCTTCTACATGACAAAATTTTCCTTCAATAGACAGATTATGAGTATTCTTGGCCAACGTTTATATCTAACTCTCTTTGGGACGTGGAGATCTTTTATCATGGACACAGAATGCTTTACAACGCTGATATCGACTATCAGCTGGACACAGTAGAGCTGTTTTGGGTTTCCCAAAACGCCTCACAAATATGACCACATTCTAGTTATGACCCTATAAAGATATAGTTATAGAGATAACCATCACTATCGCCCAAAAGAGGCGTCGTTCACTGCAAACACCATTATCCTGCGAATGACAAAGGCAAAAACTAAGAAACCTCGTAAACTGCAACATAAACAGTGACAAAACCTCACGATGTGTGTCTCGATGTATCAGTGTTCATGCAACTGATATGTCTTTAATGATACGGAATTGTTCCAACGCCGAATGCGAAGATTACGTTCCCTTAATAAGGCTCCACACAGACACACAAAGTCCTTCTTAGAAGACACATAACTCACCTAAGTAGATAATTAATTTAACTTGTCATTTTCTCTATGTCATTTTGAGAAAAATATTCTCAATATTGAAGTAAAAAACGCCACTAAAAATTCCACTTTATTAACACGTGAGAAACAATTAATTCATTTCGTACAGACTAAAGAGGTAGTTGAAAGAAGGCTTTCTCCGGTAAGTTATATACACTCCTACTGCAGTGTTCCTGGTTTGATACATTAGATGGGAGAAGTTGCATTTATATCCCCTATCCCAGTGTAATAAGTGAAGACGGTTAGAAAAACTCGTTAAGGTGTAAATGACCCCTTATACTTTCCTGGGTCCCTCGTGTTTGGACCCGGCATGACCAGGTCGTTAAGGTAATCGACTCGTAATCTGAGGATCGCGGGCTCGAATGCCCGTCACACCAAACATACTTGTCCTTTCAGCCGTGGGGGCGTTATAATGTGATGATCAGTCCCACTATTCGTTGATAAAAGAGTAGCCCAAGAGTTGGCGTTGGTTAGTGATAACTAGCTGCCTTTTACTCAAGTCTTATATTGCTAAATTAGGAATGACTAGCGCAGATAGTTCTCATGTAGCAAACAACAGTCTACTAGAATGAGGTTGTTATTTATGTAGTAGGACCACACTGGCATAAGGTATAAGGCTATCTCTTTCCCTGAGGAGGACCCTACGCTCGTCGAACTCTGCTAATAAGCGGAAACTAAGAATCTCTGTGTTGTTTTTACCCTTTAGTAACAGACAAGTCAAAGTGTTCTCTCCACCTGATAATCTGTGTATATATTCAGTATGTGTAGCGCCATCTGGTGCACCTTTCAGCTCTACGTTGATTTAGTCATTGATCCCATGCTTTATTCATTCACCCACCCTAATATCGCACAGAATCTAGACTAGAGGTTATTTACACTTGGACTGATCTTACACAAATCTAGGCTACGGCTTATTTACACTTGGACTGATCTTACGAATAGATCAGTCTCTCAACAGATGTGACCCTGAGAGCAGTTACAAAGAATACATTTAGTAACATATTTGTTCTAAAAGTTGGTGTGCTTTTAAAAGTTTCGTAAGATATATTTTATCCCGTATAATATATCATGAATAATTCTTTTAGTAGCATGTACGTGAGCTGAGCGTGACCTACTAGTCAGACGCTGCGCCGTGGATTGGAAGTTGACGATTTTTAGAACTTCCATTGAAAGCTACAGACCCCACACAAAAATATCTACGTATAACCATTTTTAATATTGAGCTGATATGTTGGAGGGAAGGCAGCTAGTTAACAGCATCCACCAACAACGATTGGGCCACTCTCGTCTGGGAGTGAACTATCATTTATATAGTGCGTTTTTAGAGAGAACGGGCCATGAACATTAAACACTCGGTATCTGAGTATGCTATCTACTGGGTCACACCCAGTCCTAAAAAAGTAAAATATATAAATATAGCTTTTCATTTATATATGTAAAAACGGCTGGTATGGATAGAGAAAAAACTACGTAGAGGAGCGAACTACGTTTCGACTTTCTTCAGTCATCGTCAGGTTCACAAAGAATGAAAAAGGTAACTGACCGATAGTTGACCACATGTTTGAAGACTGTTGTTTGCTCCTCTACATAGTTCTTTTTCTACCCATACCAGCCGTTTATACATATGTATTTTTCTCTACAAGTTGGTTTTCTCGTCATCACTAATCATAGCTTTTCATTTGCGGTGCATAAACCAAGTCAAACTGAGACGCTTATAAAAAAAAACGAAGCAATGAACTTAAAAAAAATCAATTTCTCATCCATTGCCTTTGTTACCAAGTTTGAATTTAGAATAACGAAACTATAACAGAATTGGAACTAGTCAAATAACGAATCTAACCCTTCAGAAAAACCATCCTTCTTTTAATAATAAGATAAAATGGTTTTAGTAAAAATGCATAAGATGGGACTGTATCATTCTTGTCTTCTAAAATTAATCTTTTTGTTTTCGTCTACAAATAGTAAAGGTTTGTTGAAAGTAATTTTTCACGACATTCTATAATTGACACTTATTGTAGTTGTCGTTTCTTACGGTATGAGTCACGTTCAATAAATCAATTACCTTCACCACGTGAACTTTTTTTAGTTGTTTTTTAACTACCTGCACCGAAGATATTCAATAACACAACACATTACTGGGTAGGTACAGTTTGTGGTTTGAAACATATTATATCAGAAATACAACACTAAAACATATTATATCAGAAATACAACACTAAAACATATTATATCAGAGAATTACAACACTAAAACATATTATATCAGAAATACAACACTAAAACATATTATATCAGAAATACAACACTAAAACATATTATATCAGAGAAATACAACACTAAAACATATTATATCAGAAATACAACACTAAAACATATCATATCAAAGAAATACAACACTAAAACATATTATATCAGAGAAATACAACACTAAAACATATTATATCAGAAATACAACACTAAAACATATTATATCAGAGAATTACAACACTAAAACATATTATATCAGAAATACAATACTAAAACATATTATATCAGAAATACAACACTAAAACATATTATATCAGAGAAATACAACACTAAAACATATTATATCAGAAATACAACACTAAAACATATCATATCAAAGAAATACAACACTAAAACATATTATACAGCCCAAAACATCTTAAATGGTTCTCCTAATGGTCTGTCAAGAATTCGTTAGGTGACGTCACCAGTAGCACAACGGTAAGACTACGGACTTATAACGCTAAAAACAGAGTGTCGATAACCATGGTGTGCACAGTACATATTATGTAGCTAAGCACTTTGCTTCAAACAAAGTAAACCTTAGATGGCTCCAATCTTATATCGTATTTATAAAACATACAGTCAGAAATGTTTACTATCAGAGGTTGTTTGTTTTTTAATTCACATAACAGTTATAAATTCGACGTTAAATTGCTATAGTTCAGTTCATCTTATAAGTTTGTTTAATGTTTGATAGACGAACCATTGTCTCCGCTAAAGCACATCCTAAACGTGGTGTTGTAAATCAAATATATAAAAAAGTGTACCGGAAGACCAAACCTCCCATCCATGTTCTTCACTATAAGAATTCTATTCTCTATCTTCCACCTGAATTGATCGTTTTTGTTTTAGATTTAACTAAAAAAAAAAAAAAAAACCCTCTTGAAACTCTCTTCGAATTGGAATTGTTTCTACGGGTCTGAATAAACTGGTCAATAGTAATCTAAGAGCGCTTTACGTCAAAACATGATTTCTTTGGTTCCAGTAAAGATGCATTTTACATTTCTCTTTGAAGTTATTAATAACGTCATTCTTCAAAAAACTGCATGACAACACTAACATCTGGGTAGACAAAGCGCAGATAGCTCTAGACTAGTTATTTGTATACGCAATGTTTCGACCCCACGCGATGTTTTTTTTTTGTTTTTTGTTGATGATGTTGTTCATTGAAACTCACACAAATCTACCACTGCTTGAGTTAGCCTAGCCGTCTCTATTTTATAAATGACAGACTATAAGAAAGGCAGCTAGTCAACAACACCCACCGCTAACTCTCGAGTTACTCTTTTAGCAATGAAAAGTACGATTAGGCGTCACACTGTAACAACGCTCAGTGGCTGGCATGATCGGTAATGGGATTCGAACTCGCAACCTGCGAGTCAAATGCCCTAACCACGAGGCCATGCCAAATAACCACGTGATTGACAGAATGCTCATTATTCGTTGTGTAGATTTGCTTTAAATGAACTGTAAATAAACCAAGACTCATTAGGCTTGTGTTATTACCTCATTCAAACTGATTTTTCTTTGTTGATTTGAACTAGTGAATTTCATACAAATTATTTTGATTCGCTGCAGTGGACAGAGCTCAGATATCATGTAAAGTAGCTTTGAGCTAAATAAACAAACAGACTGAGTGATAACCATGTAAAAGGTGAGTGTTATTCACTTGTAAACCAGGAATGGTGTGGTGAAATATATTGACCTTTCTAAGGTCAACATTTGCTCGATGAATATTTGAGGTAAATAGAGTCTATATTTTCGAAGTTATTTGGCGATTCCAAAATTCAAGGGATGATTATATTTACTTGTATTCTATTGGTGAAATATTAGGTATTCATGCAGTTTTATTTGTCTGTCTGTCTGTTTGTTTGTAATTTCTCACAAAAACTATTTAAATTTGCACAAAGGAGTTTTTCTTTTACTGCTTTCTCAGTGGCACAGCGATACATCTACAGACTCACACCGCTAGAAACCGGATTTCGATACCCGTGTTTGGCAGAACACAAATAGCCCATTGTGTAGCTTTGCACTTAACTCCAAACAAACTGCCCCCTCTCAGTGGCTTAGCGGAAAGTCTGCAGGCTTATGAAGCTAAAAATATGGTTTCAATACACATGATGTGCAAAGCACCGAAAGCCCACTTTGTGCGTAACAACAACTAAACCAAACTTTATTGTTCCATGATATTAATCGGTAAACCTCGTTAAATCATAAACGGTAGCAGTTCTTTACCATCTTGCTTGTAACTCATGGTACACGTGTTAATGTATGGTGATTGTCTGTTTAATTTCACGTTTCGAACCAGGCAGCTTTGACGTCAGCACTGCCACCTCCTATTTACCGTAAAACTGGGGATAAGACAAGGGAAATTTAAAAATTGTTAACCGTACTCGGATTTACCACCAAGCCTTCCCGAAAATCATTTATAATATACCTATTTGACACATTAACGGATTTTACTACGCTCGTCAGCAATATAAATGCATGACAGCCTGTAAACTGTAAAAACAGTGGAACATCGGAATGCCTAGAGATTTACAACGACACTTGTGATGAGCAGACCACAGACAGCCTATTGCGTAGCCTTTACTTATACATGACTAGGCATGGCCAGGTGGTTATGGTGTTCGACTCGTAATCTGAGAGTCGCGGGTTCGAATCCCCGTCACACCAAACATGCTCGCTTTTTCAGCCGTGAAGGCGTTATAAGGTGACGGTCACTTCCACTATTCGTAGGTAAATGAGTAGTCAAAAGTTGGTGGTGGGTGGTGATGCCTAGCTGCCTTCCCTCTGGTCTTACACTGCTAAATTAGGGACAACTAGCGCAGATAGCCCTCGTGTAGCTTTGCGCGAAATTCAAAAAACAAACAAACAAACAAGCTTTGCGCGAAATTCATAAAATAAACTACAAAGAAACGAATCAAATCTTAGATGGATTTTATTTCATACAATTTTATAAAACATGACGACGTACAATACAGAGTAAACAAAGTACTATATGAAGTCCATCCCTTCTAAAAGAAAAAAAAAAGTGTTATATACATTTTATATGGCCACGCTTATTAAAAATATCTCTGCACTCATCTAAGCCTTAAACTGACCACCTGGTTTCTTTAAAACTCGAAAACACCGTTATTCCGTAAAAATTCGATATCTGTTCTTTTCAGTTTTGAATGATCGTTATTTTTCAGAAACACTAGGAATGTTCAGGAAGTAAAAACGTTTCTTACTGATGTCAGATATATAATCGCTGTTTAAATTTACTCTAAATTCTTATACATAGCTCTTGAAATTTCAACGTTACTATGTTGCTTAACGTTTACTTAACAAAGCAAAAAAATTAGAAGAGATTACACTTACTTGGATATATCCTCTTTACGTTTGTTCAAATACCTAAAAAGATTGAATGTCATGATATAAGTATACGCAGCAAAAAAACAGATTTGTCCTTAGAAGTAATTGTCTTTTGTTTGACTGCTAATTGTTTCTGATGCAGAACAATGCTACAATAAGAACAATACACTCCTGGTGGAAGCAGTTTAACAAAAATTACCCGTATTATGAGTCTACGTCTAAAATCACCTGCACGTTCATTCTTTATTCTGTACTGGTATTAGTGAAGAAAATTGTATTAGATCTGTTGACTTGAATCAGCAATGTTTTAAGAAGGTTGAGTTTGTTTGTAATTAAGCTACACAGGTAACGAAACCAGGTTTCTAGAGTTGTAAGTCCGTAAATATACTGCTATGTTAGTGACTTTTATCAAACTGTTTCGTCTTAAGAAGATTGATTGTTTTATGATCAGATATATTTTTTTTTATATAAAGGACACGAAGTCTTTGAATTTTTTCCGTTTGGAAATATTTATTTATCATTATCTTTTATATCAGTGCCCTGGTGATATTTATTTTTGTTACAGATATTCATAAATACACCTAGTAAAAAAAACCCTAGTAGTATATATATATATATATGAAAACGCACCTCAGACTGAACAGATAAACTTGTTATTGTATGCTATAGCTTTCACGTGCTTCAACATAAAGACCTGAACAGAGGTAACGGAAAACACAAGAGCACTGATTCACAAGAAAAATAAATAAATAGTTCCAACTGTGGACGTTAGGGGGATTGGAGCGTCAAGGAGAATAAATTAGAGAATACAAAATAAGTTTGAGGTCTGTGATCACAATGATTCAGAGTGTTATATATACATAGTAACAACTGGTGATGTAATACAAAGATTCAGTGTGTTATATATACATAGTAACAACTGGTGATGTAATACAACGATTCAGTGTGTTATATATACATTGTAACAACTGGTGATGTAATCCTTTCGTTTTTCTTAAGTTTATTCATAAATACTGAAAAATGTAATAAAAAATATTAAAAAAATAGTTCTACTGTTTTCATTGTGTTATGTAAGTTTTTATATTAAAATTCACATTAAAAAGGCTATTGACATTTAAAAGTCATTCTAACATTGGGATTATTATTATTACTACCAACACTTGAGTGTTGTGCTGATAAATAATCAACAGGAAAACCAAACTTGAAATGAAAACTTCTGGGAAATGTTCCAGAACATTAAAATCTCCATCTACAAATCATGTCCGGCATGGCCAGGTGGGTTAAGGTGTTCGACTCCTAATCTGAGGATCGCAGGTTCGAATCCCCGTCGCACCAAACAAGCTCGCCCCTTTTAGCCGTGGGGACGTTATAAAGTTTCAGTCAATCCGATTATTCGTTGGTAAAAGAGTAGCCCAAGAGTTGGCGGTGGGTGGTGATGAGTAGCTGCCTTCCATCTAGTTGTACACTGCAAAATTATGGACGGCTAGCGCAGATAGCCCTTGTGTAGCTTTGTGCGAAATTCAAAAAACAAACAAACTCTTTCATTACGTGTCCCAGCCAGGTGGTTAGAGTCTTTGATATGCAACCGAGGGTTCCCATCGAACATGTTCATCCTTTCAGCCGTATGAGCGTTATTAATTTATGGTCAATCCCACTATTCGTTGCTTAAGGAGTAGCCCAAGAGTTGGCGGTGGGTGGCAACGACTCGTTGCTTTCCTTCTAGTTTTTCACGGCTATATTAGGGACGGCTAGCGCAGATAGCTCTCGTGCAGCTTTGTGTAAAATTTAGAACAAACTGAATTCTACGTAATTCTCAGTCACGGTTATGAGAATTAACATTCTTCTCACGTGCAGTACCTGCTGTCATTCTACGTCCTCCACCCGACTAATCCGCAGGAAATTACGGAATATGAAAGCACCATGCTATTTATCTAGCGCCACTCGACATAAATAATTTAGTTCAAGTAAAAAAATTAGATTACGGCAAGTTCGAAACTGATTAAAATCGGACCCACTTGTGTGATTGGTTTTTGTTTTGTTTTTTAATTTCGAGCAAAGCTACACGAGGGCTATCCGCGCTAGCCGTCCCTAATTTACCAGTGTAAGTCTAGACGGAAGGCAGCTAGTCATCACCACCCACCGCCAACTCTTGGGCTACTCTTTTACCAACGAATAGTGGGAATGATCGTCACATTATAACACCCCCACGGCTGAAAGGGCGATCATGTTTGGTGTGGCAGTGTTTCGAACCCGCGATCCTCAGATTAACTCATCTGGCCATGCCGGGCCCCACTTGTATGATCTTTCAGCTAATTGTACCGTAGGTATTTCACAATCAAACTGACTTTTCGTTGTTGTTACTATTTATGTTTGTCCTAATCTTACACGCACAAATATATATATATGTTAAAGGTGTTCGTAAACGTGATCTTCTATATATATAAAGTTTCAGATACATTAAAATTAACGATCAGAAGGTTAATCTGAGAATTAATATTTGATCAATTTAAATTACTATCAAAACAATAAAAAAGGACAGAAACTCTATGTAACAAATTTTAAAATTTTAATTTTGAGGAGAAGAATCACGTTAATTTTTGTGCGCGTGGGCACATTCCACAAGAAATTCATATATTTTTTAATCGTTCTGAAAACTATTTAGTACAACGCTCTCTATTGGCAGTGTCATAAACTGTGTGGAAGAGAGCAAGCTTTGAAAATCTCAAAGCACGTTAACCCTTTAAACACAGGCGAAAGGAATTAATTCTATTAACCCATACAGCGAACTATATTTTAGACGGAGAGCAATTTTTCCCACAATTCTTTACTACAGCCAAATTTAATTAACATGCCTAAAGAATTTTAAAAGTATTAACTTCTTGAGATTGTTAATTTCATACTAAATATTTAATTAATTTACAATCACTTTATCAATACACTGACTACAGAAACGAGGCTTAAGGTTTCAACGTTCCATGTCACTGATTTTTTAATTGTTTGAAGATGTTTACTTTCTTGTCACTCACTGCATAAAAGGTTGTGATATAACTAAGAACACTTTATAAAGTTGTTCAGTTAAAGTGAACAAATATAAAGATAAATGTAAACAAAGAAATAAGTCTTTTAGTGATGATTGTATTTAATGGGGTACCTAACAGTGACTTTGGTGACAACGTTTAGAAAGAGGGTGGTTGTTAAATGACAGTTTCTCTTCCCTATGTAGTCCTTGTCATTGGCCACTTGACAAGATTCAAGACTGACCACTAAATAACGTTTTCACCGTTGATTAGTGCACGCGAGACTTGCAAGGACTATTTAATCTCGTTACATCTCCCATGATGTTTTGCACCAGCGTAATTGTTTCATAGAAGTTGAATGCAGCAGTATTATAACAACAAAACAAAAACATTGATAAACAGCTGAAAAAAGGCAGAAATTTCTGGATACAGATACAGTTCTTCAATCTGTTTTCTATTGTTATTCTTGTGACTTAAAATTATATTGATCATAAAAACGTGTGTTAGGTAATAAGTCAGTCGTTAATACTCAGTAACATTTAAACCTGTGTTAGGTAATAAGTCAGTCCTTAATACTCAGTAACATTTAAACCTGTGTTAGGTAAATAAGCCAGTCGTTAATACTCAGTAACATTTAAACTTGTGTTAGGTAATAAGTCAGTCCTTAATACTCAGTAACATTTAAACCTGTGTTAGGTAATAAGCCAGTCGTTAATACTCAGTAACATTTAAACCTGTGTTAGGTAAATAAGCCAGTCGTTAATACTCAGTAACATTTAAACTTGTGTTAGGTAATAAGTCAGTCGTTAATACTCAGTAACATTTAAACTTGTGTTAGGTAATAAGTCAGTCGTTAATACTCAGTAACATTTAAACCTGTGTTAGGTAATACGTCAGTCGTTAATACTCAGTAACATTTAAACTTGTGATAGGTAATAAGTCAGTCGTTAATACTCAGTAACATTTAAACCTGTGTTAGGTAATAAGTCAGTCGTTAATGCTCAGTAACATTTAAGTATGTGTTAGGTAATAAGTCAGTCGTTAATACTCAGTAACATTTAAACTTGTGATAGGTAATAAGTCAGTCGTTAATACTCAGTAACATTTAAAACTGTGTTAGGTAATAAGTCAGTCGTTAATACTCAGTAACATTTAAATATGTGTTACGTAATAAGTCAGTCGTTAATACTCAGTAACATTTAAAACTGTGTTAGGTAATAAGTCAGTCGTTAATACTCAGTAACATTTAAATATGTGTTACGTAATAAGTCAGTCCTTAATACTCAGTAACATTTAAACTTGTGTTACGTAATAAGTCAGTCCTTAATACTCAGTAACATTTAAACTTGTGTTAGGTAATAAGTCAGTCGTTAACACTCAGTAACATTTAAACTTGTGTTAGGTAATAAGTCAGTCGTTAATACTCAGTAACATTTAAACTTGTGTTAGGTAATAAGTCACTCGTTAACACTCAGTAACATTTAAACTTGTGTTAGGTAATAAGTCAGTCGTTAATACTCAGTAACATTTAAACTTGTGTTAGGTAATAAGTCAGTCGTTAATACTCAGTAACATTTAAACTTGTGTTAGGTAATAAGTCTGTCGTTAACACTTGGTAACATTTAAACTTGTGTTAGGTAATAAGTCAGTCGTTAATACTCAGTAACATTTAAACTTGTGTTAGGTAATAAGTCACTCGTTAACACTCAGTAACATTTAAACTTGTGTTAGGTAATAAGTCACTCGTTAATACTCAGTAACATTTAAACTTGTGTTAGGTAATAAGTCAGTCGTTAACACTTGGTAACATTTAAACTTGTGTTAGGTAATAAGTCAGTCGTTAATACTCAGTAACATTTAAACTTGTGTTAGGTAATAAGTCACTCGTTAACACTCAGTAACATTTAAACTTGTGTTAGGTAATAAGTCACTCGTTAATACTCAGTAACATTTAAACTTGTGTTAGGTAATAAGTCAGTCGTTAATACTCAGTAACATTTAAACTTATGTTAGGTAATAAGTCAGTCGTTAACACTTGGTAACATTTAAACTTATGTTAGGTAATAAGTCTGTCGTTAACACTTGGTAACATTTAAACTTGTGTTAGGTAATGAGTCAGTCGTTTATACTCAGTAACATTTAAACTTGTGCTCGTTAATGCATTAGTCTCTGATACTATGTAAATAATGTTACAAGCTAAAGAAACAAGAATACAAAATAAAGCCAGTTAATTAATAAATTTTAAGATTTGCAGAAGAGATTGAATTTAACATAAATTATATTGAACAGTAGAAAACCGAACGAAAAGTGAAACTCAAAAAAAAGGAAAGAATGGAACCAGCTTCGGAGAGCACCTGATAGACGAAATGAAAAGAAATAAATATTTTTTCAGCATTGTTCACTTTCTTGGGTTAAAAACTGAGTTAATGGTTTTCCTCAGAAGTAGTTAGGAAATTAAACAGAAAATGGCGTTCTCGTGATGACCGAAAGTTGATGTTGATTGGTCGTTTTCTCACTACACTAAATTTTTGATTACTTCTTTGTACGAATATAACCCTTGTTTGTGTTTCCTATCGTTCAAGGTATTTATTTATAATCATTTTGATACATACAAAGGGTTTCAAGTATTGAACATGTTTTTTTGTTTTGTTTCATTTTCTCTTTGAAAATAAAGTACAAAGTATTGAGAAACTAAAGTTAACTTTTATTAAAGGAAATTCACAAAAATATTAAACATATTTTCGATTAATGAAATCGCAAAATTAGTGCTAAAGTGACAGTTACTGTACCATAATTCTTCATTCTAGTCGTTCAAAATAAATTCATCAGACAGTTCTAACACTTTTGTTTACGACAGTTTAGATACAACACGACATCATAATTTGTTCAAAATAAATTCATCAGATAATTCTAACACTTTTGTTTAAGACAGTTTAGATACAACACGACATTATAATTTGTTCAAACAAATTCAGACAGTTCTAACACTTTTGTTTAAGACAGTTTAGATACAACACGACATTATAATTTGTTCAAACAAATTCAGACAGTTCTAACACTTTTGTTTAAGACAGTTTAGATACAACACGACATTATAATTTGTTCAAAAAAATTCAGACAGTTCTAACACTTTTGTTTAAGACAGTTTAGATACAACACGACATTATAATTTGTTCAAAAAAATTCAGACAGTTCTAACACTTTTGTTTAAGACAGTTTAGATACAACACGACATCATAATTTGTTCAAAATAAATTCATCGGATATTTCTTACACTTGTTTACAACAGTTTAGATACAACACGACATTATAATTTGTTCAAAATAAATTCAGGCAGTTCTAACACTTTTGTTTAAGACAGTTTAGATACAACACATCATAATTTGTTCAAAATAAATTCAGACAGTTCTAACACTTTTGTTTAAGACAGTTTAGATACAACACATCATAATTTGTTCAAAATAAATTCATCGGATAATTCTAACACTTTTGTTTACCACAGTTCAGATACAACATAACATTATAATTTCTTCAAAATAAATTAATCGGATAATTTTAACACTTTTGTTTAAGACAGTTTAGATACAACACATCATAATTTGTTCAAAATTAATTCATCGGATAATTCTAACACTTTGGTTTGTAAGAGTTTAGGTAAAACTGGAATTATACTTAATTAAGAGTTACCAGTTTATTCGTAACATACTAACAGATTTTTTTTTACCTTTCAGCTACCTGATTAGAGTGTAGATAGCGCTGAGGCCTGAGGTTTGGAGTCATCTTACAACTACAATTAGCAAAACCTCACTTGTTTCGAAAGCAAATTTGACACAGTTTAGGATATTAATTGATATCCTTTGTTTACAACCAAGATTATCAAGTAAAACAGGAACGTCTTTGCTTTCTGCGTGTGCATGCAAATATTACAACATAATAACTGGTTGTACGTCGAGCGTCTGGGGCTGAAACTGAGCAATGACTAAACAGAGCTTACTTAGTCCAGGGCGTCATATTTCTGTTCTCTGTCTGTTAGAAAGGCCTCAAGAGCACACTCCAATTTCACGGTTTGTAAACCACAGATAATGAAGAACATTACGACCTCGTGGAAGTCGACCGCTCGTCGTAAACTTAACAACGACACAAAACATTGACGATAAAGGAGACTTATTGGACTTCTATGTTGTTCCAAGTTTGAAAAAACAAAAGAGCTCGTCAGAACCTAGCTTCTCCAGAGACTATTATTTTAGAGAAGTCGCAGTAGAGTTATCCTACTTTAATTCAAGTCGTTTTAAAGAAACGTAAAGTGGATATATAAATTTTAATATACATATATTGTTCAATATATTTATTGCATACGTTTTTTTATTATTATTAATTTAAATAAGTAACACTTTTCTTGGAAGAATATTCCATGCAAATGAAATGCATCTTATCACAACTAGGGTTAGCTTTTGTACAGCAAAACCTAGTTTCACGTTATCACTTAATAAACAGTAACCTAGCAAAGCGAAAGATAAGTTAATTTTATTCAAGGTGAAGTTATTCGTTAAAGATATATAATACTGGCTTTAAACACAACAAAAGGAAAGTCTCTCGATTTCTTGCTTCGTTTATTAGAGTAGAAAGAGAAGCCAGTTACGGTCCTCTTCGTTTTTCCGTGATAAATCACTGAAGAATTACCTCTGAATAGAAAAAGGATAAAATAACCAAATCCCTGCGCACGTGGTGTGAATGGTGCCTCTATCTCTCAAGGCGAGAAGTTTTCTCGGCATTCGTAAGGTCATTACATGTAAGTTTTGCCAGATTATTAGGTTCATGTATGAAACACTATTATATAACGAAACCTTAAAATCTCAAAAGAAAGTATCTGGGTGGATTCAAACCCTGTTCAGATCGAGTGAATTCAGAATGAAATAACAGATTAGCGATAGTTAAACTTGAGTTTTATTCTAGTGAATTACATAGAGAAAATTTTGATGTAACTATATTTTCCTAACAGAGTAGTTTCCTTAATCATGATTAGAACATCATAAAGATATGTTTATTGACACCTAACAAAATGTAATAATTAAAATAGATTGTGTGTTTCCAAACCTTCACTATCGAACATTAAAATGTTTAAGTTGCGAAAACAAAGTCTTGGTAGAAACACAAATAGTTTGATCTGCTTCTTTAAAAATAATTTAAAACTACCAAGTGTTCAATGGGTTTCCATTAACGTGTTTGAATTTGCAAAACACAGACTGGGCCGTAAAATATATACTGTTTCTTCGATTCAGGATTTAGCATATATAAGAATGCACACACATACACACACAGAAACACGCACGCATATATATATGTTGTTCCCATTTGAAGATTACAAACTCTGGATTCAAAATAATTGATAAGAGTCGATTCCAAAATTTTATGGATCAAAATAATGTTCTAGTAAAACTAGGCAGTGCAACAGACATCGAATCAGACTACCAGTACATGAAGGCAGTGCAACAGACATCGGATCAGACTACCAGTACATCAAGGCAGTGCAACAGACATCGAATCAAACTACCAGTACATCAAGGCAGTGCAACAGACATCGAATCAAACTACCAATACATCAAGGCAGTGCAACAGACGTCGAATCAAACTACCAGTACATCAAGGCAGTGCAACAGACATCGAATCAAACTACCAGTACATCAAGGCAGTGCAACAGACATCGAATCAAACTACCAGTACATCAAGGCAGTGCAACAGACATCGAATCAAACTACCAGTACATCAAGGCAGTGCAACAGACATCGGATCAGACTACTAGTACATCAAGGCAGTGCAACAGACATCGGATCAAACTACCAGTACATCAAGGCAGTGCAACAGACATCGGATCAAACTACCAGTACATCAAGGCAGTGCAACAGACGTCGGACCAGACTACTAGTACATCAACGCAGTGCAACAGACATCGAATCAGACTACCAGTACATCAAGGCAGTGCAACAGACGTCGGACCAGACTACCAATACATCAAGGCAGTGCAACAGACATCGGATCAAACTACCAGTACATCAAGGCAGTGCAACAGACATCGAATCAAACTACCAGTACATCAAGGCAGTGCAACAGACATCGGATCAAACTACCAGTACATCAAGGCAGTGCAACAGACATCGAATCAGACTACTAGTACATCAACGCAGTGCAACAGACATCGGATCAAACTACCAGTACATCAAGGCAGTGCAACAGACATCGGATCAAACTACCAGTACATCAAGGCAGTGCAACAGACATCGAATCAAACTACCAGTACATCAAGGCAGTGCAACAGACGTCGGACCAGACTACTAGTACATCAACGCAGTGCAACAGACATCGAATCAGACTACCAGTACATCAACGCAGTGCAACAGACATCGAATCAGACTACCAATACATCAAGGCAGTGCAACAGACATCGGATCAAACTACCAGTACATCAAGGCAGTGCAACAGACATCGAATCAAACTACCAGTACATCAAGGCAGTGCAACAGACATCGGATCAAACTACCAGTACATCAAGGCAGTGCAACAGACATCGAATCAGACTACTAGTACATCAACGCAGTGCAACAGACATCGGATCAAACTACCAGTACATCAAGGCAGTGCAACAGACATCGGATCAAACTACCAGTACATCAAGGCAGTGCAACAGACATCGGATCAAACTACCAGTACATCAAGGCAGTGCAACAGACATCGAATCAAACTACCAGTACATCAAGGCAGTGCAACAGACATCGGATCAAACTACCAGTACATCAAGGCAGTGCAACAGACATCGAATCAGACTACTAGTACATCAACGCAGTGCAACAGACATCGGATCAAACTACCAGTACATCAAGGCAGTGCAACAGACATCGGATCAAACTACCAGTACATCAAGGCAGTGCAACAGACATCGAATCAAACTACCAGTACATCAAGGCAGTGCAACAGACGTCGGACCAGACTACTAGTACATCAACGCAGTGCAACAGACATCGAATCAGACTACCAGTACATCAACGCAGTGCAACAGACATCGAATCAGACTACCAATACATCAAGGCAGTGCAACAGACATCGGATCAAACTACCAGTACATCAAGGCAGTGCAACAGACATCGAATCAAACTACCAGTACATCAAGGCAGTGCAACAGACATCGGATCAAACTACCAGTACATCAAGGCAGTGCAACAGACATCGAATCAGACTACTAGTACATCAACGCAGTGCAACAGACATCGGATCAAACTACCAGTACATCAAGGCAGTGCAACAGACATCGGATCAAACTACCAGTACATCAAGGCAGTGCAACAGACATCGAATCAAACTACCAGTACATCAAGGCAGTGCAACAGACATCGGATCAAACTACCAGTACATCAAGGCAGTGCAACAGACATCGAATCAGACTACCAATACATCAAGGCAGTGCAACAGACATCGGATCAAACTACCAGTACATCAAGGCAGTGCAACAGACATCGGATCAAACTACTAGTACATCAAGGCAGTGCAACAGACGTCGGACCAGACTACTAGTACATCAAGGCAGTGCAACAGACGTCGGACCAGACTACTAGTACATCAAGGCAGTGCAACAGACATCGAATCAGACTACCAATACATCAAGGCAGTGCAACAGACATCGGATCAAACTACCAGTACATCAAGGCAGTGCAACAGACATCGAATCAAACTACCAGTACATCAAGGCAGTGCAACAGACATCGGATCAAACTACCAGTACATCAAGGCAGTGCAACAGACATCGGATCAAACTACCAGTACATCAAGGCAGTGCAACAGACATCGGATCAAACTACCAGTACATCAAGGCAGTGCAACAGACATCGGATCAAACTACTAGTACATCAAGGCAGTGCAACAGACGTCGGACCAGACTACTAGTACATCAACGCAGTGCAACAGACATCGGATCAAACTACCAGTACATCAAGGCAGTGCAACAGACATCGGATCAAACTACCAGTACATCAAGGCAGTGCAACAGACGTCGGACCAGACTACTAGTACATCAACGCAGTGCAACAGACATCGGATCAAACTACCAGTACATCAAGGCAGTGCAACAGACATCGGATCAAACTACCAGTACATCAAGGCAGTGCAACAGACATCGGATCAAACTACCAGTACATCAAGGCAGTGCAACAGACATCGGATCAAACTACTAGTACATCAAGGCAGTGCAACAGACGTCGGACCAGACTACTAGTACATCAACGCAGTGCAACAGACATCGGATCAAACTACCAGTACATCAAGGCAGTGCAACAGACGTCGGACCAGACTACTAGTACATCAACGCAGTGCAACAGACATCGGATCAAACTACCAGTACATCAAGGCAGTGCAACAGACGTCGGACCAGACTACTAGTACATCAACGCAGTGCAACAGACATCGAATCAGACTACCAGTACATGAAGGCAGTGCAACAGACATCGAATCAGACTACCAGTACATCAAGGCATTCCAACAGACTTGCCCGAAAATATGTCATAAAAGTTGCAAATACTGCCTGATTACCACAAAATATATCCGAAAAACCCACACACTCCGCCTAGTTAGCCCAAAAATATATCATAAAACCCGCAAATTACGCCTATTTGATGCAAAAATATGTCCTACAAACTTGTAGATTTCACCTATTTAACCCAAAAATATGGTTAGGAACCCGTAGATTCGTTGAAGTATAACTCAACATATCCAAACACATACACACATGTATATATATACTGTTTTTTATCTAAAGAATTGTGAACAGGGGACTGAATGGGTGTATTACTTATCTTTTAATATACGTAAGATACTCAATTTAATACAGTTGTGTATCAGTAACAGCGTTCTCGCGTGCAGTATGCGCGAGAAAATATTCGTAGGTGGAGTTTCATGCTAAAGTTCTTCTCGCATACGTTATTAACCACTTGACCATGCCGGGCCTGCCCGCGAAAAAAGTCGATAGTATATTTTAAAATGCCTAACTGTTAAATTTTTCGGAACGAACATCTATCGCTCGATTAGAAAAAAAAGTTAACATCTGGAAAATGATCTCCCTCTGGTGAGCAAAATCTCCATAAAAGTATATGTTTTTTCTGGTAAACACAAAGTTACACAATGATCTATTGTTTAAATATCCACCACGAGTATCGAAACTCAATTCTTAGAGTCGTAAGCCTTCAAATTGTTTACTGAGCCACTGAAGAGTGTAACATTTTTGTTTGTTTTGCTTTCGCCTTTATTTATTCTGTATACACGTCATAGTTTCTTCATAACTATACTCGCACAACAAAACATAGATAAAATATAATGTATTATTATTCGCTTTCTCCTTTTAAAACAATAGGTCCGGCAACCTCTAATTTTGAGGTTACATTTGCTTGTTTTAAAATTTTCTGTAAAGCTACATAAAAGCTGACCTACACATATACGTCACTAATTTTGAATCCATAAACTAGAATAAATTAGCTATTCTATTCAAAAACAGCGACCTTTAAGTCTCTAGCTACCCGATTGTTTAACTCGACAGTTATGTTTTATCGTCATTTGTGTAAAGTACCCACAGTCCAAAGTATGAAGCGAATTTTTGACCTCAGATCTGATATAAATTTTCCAAAATTATACATCATGTCACATAATGTTTTAGATCTCACATGAATTACTTTAAAGCTATACAGACGTGACCAAATTATATCACTCGCTGTCAGTGAAGAAGAGAGAAAAAAAATTGAGTCCGAGCTAATTAATGAAAAACATTTTCGAAGTTTTCTATAAGGTTGTTGGAAAAAATAATGGTGGATTTTTATATCAAAATTTTAATCATTTATAGAAATAAGAAACCTTGTCTTCCTTACGACTTCTTATGTATACCATGCCCGACATGGCCAGGTGGGTTAAGGCACTTGACTCGTAATCCGAGGGACGCGGGTTCGAATCCCCGTCACACCAAACATGTTCGCTCTTTCAGCCGTGGGGGCGTTATAATGTTACGGTCAATCCCACTTTAGGCTGGTAAAAGAGTAGCCCAAAAGTTGGTGGTAGGTGGTGATAACTAGCTGTCTTTCCCTCTAGCCTTACACTGCTAAATTAGGGACGGCTAGCGCAGATAGCCCTCGTGTAGCTTTGCGCGAAATTCAAACCAAACCAAGCCTGATATACCATTGAAAGACAAGCTTTCTTCTATTCAACAGTGATGTTATTCTTTAATAAAATTTAATAAAACACTATTTCCAATATTTCAGACACTTATAATTAACGATGGAAAAACAAAGAGTTGCTCGTTGCATGAATTCAAACTTGGTCACAATATATCGCAGACAGCTTGTGATATCAGCCAAACATAGAGCAAAGGAACCAACTCTGAACGTATAGTACAGTATTGGTTCCAAAAGTTTCGTTATGGAGATGTAAGCCTTGAAGATAAGGAGGGCGGAGGACATCCTTCTACTGTGAGAATCGACCAATTAAGAACATTAGTGGAAAAAAAAACCCGCGCCAAACTGTTCGGGTAATGGCGCAATAACTGGGTGTTGTCATTAGCACAAGTTCGGACCATCTCAAGCAAACTGGAAACGTGAAAAAAGTCGACAAGTGGGTTCCACACGAACTCAGTGCAAACAAATTTTTAAAATCTCCGTTTTGAACTGTGCTCTATGTTGATTTTGTGCAACAGAAATGACCAATTTATTGATCGAATTGTAACCTGTGATGAAAAGTGGATCCTTTACCACAAAAGAAAACGATCTGCACCAACATAAGATTATGATCACTGTATGGTATTATGTGGCCAGTACTGTCCATTACAGCTTGTTCAACCAGAGCCAGAATATTACTGCAGAGGTTTACTGGCAAGAATTGGAAGTAATGCTTAGTAAGTTGCATGAAAAAATTGCCAATTGTCAATCGAAGAGGACCAATTTTGCTTTATGATAATGGTTGGCCACACGTTGCTCAACTGACACTACAGAATTTGGACAAATTGGGTTATGAAACATTGTTTCATCCGCTTTACTCCTCAGACCTGTCATCCACTGACCACCAATTTTCCAAGCATTTGGACAATCGATTCTACAACAAAGAAACAACAGAGAATAATTGTAAAGATTTTTTTAGCCCTAGTATTTCAGAGTTTTATCGTCATGGCATAAATAGCCTTACTTCTCGTTGGCAAAAGTGTGTAGATTTGCTAGGATCCTATGTTGATTAATAAAGTTGCTTTTGAAGTTTCATTATTTGTTATTGAAGTTAAAATTTAAAATCCGACACTATTTTTCGAACAACCTAATATTTAACGGTTGTCATATACCTACGTCCAGTTACAAACCAAACAGTTGTTTAAAACACTCACCAACATAAAAGTAAGAAAAAAATATTGTTATTATTTTGTTGTTGTTGTTTGTTTTTATAATTGAACTTGAAAACGATCAAAGTAGTGGTAATAAATTTTAAGTTAGCTGGACATTTCAACTTAAAGTCATGTTAACTACACATCTTAAGGAAATAAGAAACAACAAGCTCGTCACTGGCCACCCGCTGGTACAACGGTAAGTCTACGGACTTACAACGCTAAAATCGGGTGTTCGATTCCCCTCGGTGGACTCAGCGGATAACCTGATGTGGCTTTGCTATAAGAAAACACACACACTTCTCATCAGAGTACAGCTTACTGATAGCAAAAGTATATTTCAGACACAGTGAGTGTATGTCGCAACATTTTGACATGCGAACAATATGTGTGTGCGTGTGTGAATATCCCGACCTTGATGAAAAAAGTCACTGTAATATTTCTTCTAATCTAACGAAAATTAAAATAAAATTGCAAGTTGCTATTTTGACAAAATGTAAGTTTAAACCACGTAGTGAAAGGTAAACAGTTGTTTTTTTTACGTCAGATGTGTTTTAATGAACGGATTTAGATATTTTTGCTAATACCGATGCTGAAAGAAATTATAGCTTTAAAATACTTTAGTACCAAAATATAGAAACACGTGGGTGGAAAAGGCATTAGGAATTTCGTCATTAGTGTAAACCGTTATGAGTCACGTTGATGTTGCTGTGAATACTGCTGACGTTTGTATTTGAAGGAACGCTTAACGTTACCATGACGACACTTAGAGGGCGTCAGCATCCTTTGCTAATCAGGCAGTAAACATTGCTCTATGAGCTAGAGGGTTCAAAGTTAAAGATATGTGGGTTGTTTGATACGTCTAGAGACAGGAGTGGGGAGATAAAGAAAACGGCCTTTTGTAGGAGTTGGAAATGTCGAAATTTCAATTAAAACAAATTTATTTAAAAATCAAACTAAGGTTTGTTATTCTTGAGATATAATGTGATTCATTCAAAATAAAATTCGGCAGACTGATAAAAGCTTAACACATTTTGCAAAATTTCTAGTTCAATAATTAAAAAACTACACTTGAAAACGAGTGAACAGAATTTTATACAGCGCCATCTCCACGAATGTTTTCATATCGTGGTCGTATATAAATAATCATAATTTTTATAAAATAAATTATAGTAAATAATACCATATTAGAAAAGACAGCTTTTCCTCACTTCACTAATGTTATCACTCCACAACCATCAACTCGAGAATGACCATTCAGGCTCTGTACAATAAAAAATCGTTGTACAAACGTCCCTGTGAGCGAGAGTGTAACTCGCCTAGCCTTCACATTTAATCTCGAAACAAAACTATGTTACGAGAGTGGGTGTGAGAAGCAGCAGGCCTTATGATAAATAAAACATAACTGAGACGAATAGCTGAAAGTGTGTGTGAAACCGTAACACGTTAAAAGAGATATGGAGAAGCTGCGACATGCACACACAGACACAGCTCTGACAAATACGCTAGAACTACGTACACGCACGTACAAGCATGCGACTCCACAATGTTTATTGTTTTACGTGGAGGATTTTTTAACGATTCGTCGTTGCGACAAAAAACGCACAAATGTGTTTTGACAAGATGACCACCAGGCAAGTTAGCTACACACATTGACCGTTGAGAACTAATTTTAAACCACTGTACAAAAAAAGACAGTTAATAATTTTGAGATGTATTATTTGTTTTATTATAATCTAATAGGTTGAGTCTAAATATGGATATCGATTTTGTTATATAGAGTCTCGAATAATGCTTTGCTACTGTCACGAATAATTCTTAGTATATTCATTGTCATATTTTAATTTCCTCCCCAGTGGCACAGCGGTATGTCGGCGGACTCACACCGCTAAAAAAACGGGTTTCGATACCTGTGATGGGCAGAGCACGGATAGCTCTTTGTATAGCTTTGTGTTTAATTCCAAATAATCAAAAATCTTTAATATAACTAAACACGAGTATTAAATAAAGAAAGAGAACACTGCAAAAATTATAGACTTATCTTGTCATTTGGACCAAATCAGAAGAAGAGTTAAAAACATAGAACCTTTCTCTATAAGAAATAAAAACCTCAAGGCAATAGAAATCCATAAAAAGAACCACATTCAGATAAGACCAACCTTTCAAGAGATAAAAAGCGTTCCGCTTTATTTACGTCGTTTAAATTTAGTACTTTCTTAAATAAGCTGTAAGCTAGTATATCGGTAAGTCGACGGACTTACAACGCTAAAATTAGGGGTTCGATTCCTGTCGGTGGGCTCAGCAGATAGCGCAATGTTGTTTTGCTATAAGAAAAACAAACACAATTAAGCTGTACCTTAATAATTCTTTGATACCTTAATAGTTTTGTGAAATCTTTCTAACTACCGTGTTTCTCCGAAAATAAGACAGGGCTTATATTAATTTTCACTCCAAAATATGACACTAGGGCTTATTTTCGGGGGATGTCTTATTTTGATATATTAAAAAATGAAGTTACAAAGTAAAACTATTAAACTAACCATTTAAAATAAACTATTATTAAACTATTAAACTAACTGATTAATACTTAAACAAACTAATTAACTAACTATTAAACTAATTAATAAATTAATTTTTTTTATTTCTTTCCTCTTCCTGCCACTCTTAACTAGGGCTTATTTTAAGGGTAGGGCTTATGTTAAAACTATCCCCAAAAATCACACTAGGTCTTATTTTATGGGTAGGTCTTATTATCGGAGAAACACGGTACTTTCTTCATTAACTAAGCTATACCTTAATAGTTTTGTGAAACCTTTCTAATAAACGTTTTCACAGAGAAAGTTTTTAAGAACATCTGTTTTTGCTAAGCTTGCTCCATAAAAAAATAGAATAAAAACCTGATTATCATTTCAATTTTATATTCTCTTTTTAGTTTTAATTTTACGAATTCAGTAATTTCCGTACGAAAAAATCCTCTTTAATTAACGTCTAACAAAGCTCGTCACCTACCACATGATGCTGTGTTGTTTTTATATTTCAGTTAGACAGAAATCTGCATAATTAACTATTTCGGTCGATATTCATTAATATTGTAGTAATTTACCTATACGCACGTGCTTTGACAAAACTTTAAAACACAATATTTTCGTGATATTTCATCGCTATTAATTTGTTTTAAGTATATTTGGGTTCCTGTTATTGAAACATAATTCATTGTTAATAATACTTTCAGATGAAGATATTTTGGCTCTTTATTTATTGTAATTTCAATAAAATAGAGCTGGTTGTGGCCTAGTAGTTAGCTCCCAGTTTACTGAATCAACAGATTGGTAATCGTAACGTGCTAACGCAAAAAATCGTAAGTAAAAGTTTGCGGTATGTGCTGTTAACTAGTTGTCTCGTTCTAGTCTATCAATTCAAATACAATATGGTTATGAGCAAATGGTTCGTCTGTTGCTTTTCTTTAAGTTTTGAAATCAACAAATCATACAATAACCTTTTACTAGTTTTCCACCATTTTACTTTAATACGTTTTGAAAACGAGGCTATCTACAAACGAGCTGTTCAAAACAGTGGTTCATTGCAGCGTTCACCTATAAACGAATGACTCCAGAAATCAGAGGTTAACTGAATAGGTTTTAAAAAAAGAAAAAAAAAGATTTAATACTATGCAAGAAATGAATTCACAATGTTTGGCGTGATCCAAGGCCTAATTTTAAAGTTTTACATATTTAGTTAACATGTAGTTGTGTATACGATAATTGAAAAGCTTGAATACAGAGAAGTCATTGCTGTAAAAAATAACGTATGTTTCTTACTTTAAAAAAACGCCAAAACTCAAGCAATAACTTATACTCGTAGGCTATAAGTTGAAAAGGTTTAGGTAAAATAAATCTATAGCTCCAAACATATTCTCTTATACTATTCAACTGTAAATTTTATACATGGCCTAACTACATAGGCCTAACTTTACAACTTACATTTTAAACGACCCTAACTTCCCATATAACTAGTCTTACGTTCTATCAAATAAAGATTTTAACTGTATATTATAAAAAGTTGTTCGTTCTTGGATTTTAATATTTATCGTTAAGTTATTTACTTTTAACAAACGTATGAATCGTTAGCTATGAAGTTATAGCCGAAAAAATATTGAATTCATTTATCAGGAGGAGGCCGTTAGTTTATTTTTGCTTCGTTTGCAAAATACAAAACTATGTACTCAGAAAACGATAAATTAGTATTAGTCATTGTAACTTGCATGGTAATAACGTAATGACTTACCTTGCTATTCATGAATTTGAACCTGCGTTAAACCTATCTATCACGAACTGATGACTTTGGGATCTTAAAATGTTTTTTAGCAAGTCAGTAACCAAAGCATTGTAAGATGTTTCTTTTTAAAACATGAATCCTCATTTTTATATTAGTCATTGCAACGTGATAAGAGCCTCTGGAGCAAGAATACGTTATTACATGTGGCGACATCTTTTTGGTATTTTATTAGGCTAAGAATTAATTTCTCAGTATGGTGGCCATTATAATAACACAAATGTAACTAGTAAAACTTGAAATTCTTTCTGATTTTAAAGCAGATACTGGTGTAAAAATTTAAATAAATGTACGATTGATTTTTGTCTCTTTTTATTTTCTTTCTTGTTTTTTTTTGGTCGCCGTTCTTTGCTAAGTACATAGTTTCGTAATTGGTAAATCAAGGTTTGCTAACCACGGATATCGAAACCCTATTTTTAATTTCAGAAACCTTACTAATTACCGCTGATTCATCGAGTAGCATTTTTTTTTATCTATTAAACGAAAAAAGACAATATTCTATGGGAATTTCACAAGGTGTTTATGTCATATAGATTAGTATTACGCAGAGATTTCTTTAACAGATAAACATTCTGCATTGAGAAGTGGATTGACACTTTTGCGGCCCGGCATGGCCAGGTGGGTTAAGTCGTTCGACTCGTAATCCAAGGGTCGGGGGTTCGAATCCCCATCACACCAAACATGCTCGCCCTTTCAGCCGTGAGGGCGTTATAATATGAGGTCAAGCCCACTATTCGTTGGTAAAAGAGTAGCCCAAAAGTTGGCGGTGGGTGATGATGACTAGCTGCCTTCCCTCTAGTTTTACACGCTAAATTAGGGACGGCTAGCACATGTAGCACTCGTGTAGCTTTGCACGAAATTCTAAACAAACCAAAAGACACATTTTTATTCAGTAAAGTTAAAATAAACGTATTTAATTGAAGGTAGTTCTGAATCATCCAAGAGGCAACTGTTTAAACAGGGATGGTGAAACAAGTCTGGTTTAGTTTTTGTTTTCTCAGTGCAGAGCAACACAAAGGAATCGAACCCAAATTTTAGCAGTTTAAATCAAAAAGCTTCGCGATGACGCTCGAGGACCTTATTTAGTTAACCAAATTATTGTGTGTGTGTGTTTTCTTATAGCAAAGCCACATTGGGCTATCTGCTGAGTCCACCGAGGGGAATCGAACTCCCGATTTGAGTGTTGTAAATCCGTAAACTTATCACTGTTCCAGCGGGAAACCCAAATTATTATGGATAAACTAGTTAGGAATAGATACCCTCCTCTATCTTTTCTAAGCTTTTAAATAATTAAACTGAAAATAATGTGATTAAATGAGGTTCTGGTTTTATCCTTCATGACTGGACAGAAGTGTTAATATGATGTTTACCTCAAGAGAAAAGTTATTTCAGCACTCGTTGTTAACAGTACTTGTGCTCAACATAATTCTGACCCATTCACTTCTTTCAGGTCCCCGCTGGTACAGCGGTACGTCTACAGATTTGCAACACTAAAACCAGTGGCTCGATGACCCTTGGTTGGCTCAGCAGATAGCCCGATGTGGCTTTGCTGTAAGAAAACACACATACACTTGTTTTAGTTCTGACCATGAAAAAATTGCAATGAATAATTTGAAATGACAAATTCCTACACTATTCGATAAATAAATGCATTCACTGAAAGAATAATGACTGGAATACGTGTATACCCTTATAAGAGGATAAACATTCATGTAATTATATGGTTAAATGATGTGTAATCAGAGAATATAAACCTTTAAAGATGTTATCCATGGAAGCGAGAAAACTCGTACAACAGAACATTTAGAACAGAATGAGCTATGATGCCACATTTCGACACCTTTACGAAAACTATGGTTGAAAAGAAAGATAGTCCTCTGATCCAATAACCCATTACGATACAGCTGAACGCATCACATTGTACCACTAACAAGAAAATAAACAAGGAACAAGTACTTTAAGCTAATAATAGCTGAAAAGCTTCCATCGGCACCTCAAAATCAGGGATTTTTTTAATGAGAAAGTTGGTCGAAGAAATTACAATCCCAGCATTTCCATGCTACCGTATACTTGTAGAATCCTTTAAGAGTCTCTAATGAATTTAGTCTTGATTAAACATGGAGTTCAAAGCCGACATCCACGTCCAGCGGAGGACCTAATAAAGATCTCTACTATGTTTGTATTCGCTGTCCATGACAGGAGGAATTTTATTACAATGAAAATTGTGGCATGCGGTAATATTGAGTAACTACGGCCATTAAACTAAGCACATAACCCTGAACATCATTCATTAACTTTCCTTAGCCAATAAATTGTTTTATTCCATGCTGTGGATGTCTTCGAGGTCACACGAGTATTCAACCGTAATCCCAAATATTAAATTGTCAAAGAATGTCGAATCACTACTATTCTTCTGACAAATTATACAAAATGTGGAAAAAACATTAGGTTTCGTGAAATAATAATTGAACAAAGTGCTTAAAGAATTCGCACGTCAGATAAATTCAAATGGATAAACTCATTCGACAAATTGGGTCGCTGATTCTGAAACATTTATCCTTACTTTATCACGTAAAAGATGTATTTCTATTGATAAATTAGGATAATTAGAATTTTTAAAACCTTTGTAAACGTTCGAATTATTTTGTTCGAGTCCAATTTTCTCTTGTGTCGTTGTTTCAGATAAAACAGAATATAAAATGGAGCTATTTATAATTATTTGTTCCAAGTAATTGTTTTTTTTTAAAAGTTACAACAATACTCTTTTTTATTAATTTTCTCGATAAACCTTAACTACTTTGTTAACTGCGAGCCATTAATTATAAATAACAGGTTTGTTTGTTTTTTAAAGGGCTAGCTGTTTGTTTTACCAAATAACACAATTCAACATTTAACTAAGCGACACCTCTATGACTAAATTTGCACTTAACAACAAAGAAATGTTTTTATAATACAAACAGATTATTTCATTCTTAATGAAAAAAAAAGCTATTCTCTTGCTTATAATTTTTATAAATAAATTAACGTTATTAGATATTTTATTCCTCTATTTTGTTTGTTTCGTCAACTTTCACTATTTGGGAAACAGAATTTACATCAATTTCTTTTACATGAAATACAATCTAACTAGATTTCTTCCACTAAATTAAACAATAAGAAAAAAGAATGGTGCAGATCTGTAAACAAAAACCGTCTGTTTTTTTTTTCTCTTTAATAAGTTTTAAAGAATTTTTTTTTCATTTTCGCGCAAAACTTCACGAGGGCTATCTGCGCTAGCAGTACCTTATTTAGCGATGTATGATTAGAGGAAAGGCAGCTAGTCATCACCACCTACCGCCAACTCTTGGGCGACCCCTTTACCAGCGAATAGTGGAATTGATTGTAGCATTATAATGCCCTGACGACTGAAAATACGAGCATGTTTGGTGTGACGGGGATTCGAACCTCAGATTACGAGTCGAACGCCCTACCTACCTGACCATGTCGAGCCCAACTATTAAAGAAATAAAAATTTTCTACGAACGTTTCAAATAAATGTGTTTTATTGGGACCAGGAAGAGAGTTTGGAATGATTATTTGTCTAACTTCTGTAGATCAGTATTTCATACCTACTTTACCTTCGGCACCAAGGTATTGGTTTAAAAAGTCATTTTGGGAAATTAAGTTCTTATTTTGTTTAAATACGTTTTTTTTTTCAAGCTTTCTAGATGTAAACCTGGTGAGAAGTTCTGTTCTAATTGAGATTCAAGACAGGCGTCGAAAAGCAAAGACTAGAGTCACAAGAGAGGAAATGAAAAACGTTATACGCAAGTTTTGTTTTGATATAAGCCAAACGTTCTCACACATAAGGTCAAGTTCTAGCAAAGGAAAATTGTATTTCTAGTAAAGTACAAATCAGGGACAAAAGTTTTGTTTTTAATAAATATCCAAGCAGGAAATATGAAACTAATATCACAGCCGTTCTCAGATACATAAAACTGATAGGAAAGTTTTCTTTTTATTGAGTTAGAAAATAACATACAGGAAAGAGGTATGAAATTCTATTTTACTTCGTAACAAGAAAACAGCGATTAAAACACTGGTGTAAAAAATGTATTTTATCCTAACCAGAATTACACTCCCACATTCGTGGCATGCTTCAAAAAATGAAAAAAAAACAAAACAATACGAATATAAGTATATTAGAAGTCGGTTAACAAGCTCCTTGTTAAAGCAAAGTTAAGAGTTTGTGGACATGTTTCATTATTGCATCTCGGAACGACTGGTATGGGTATTAACACTTTTAGGCCCCAGCATGTCCAGGTGGGTTAAGGCGTTCGGCTCATAATCGGAGAGTCGCGGGTTCGAATCCCCGTCACACCAAACACCTTTCAACCGTGAGGGCGTTATAATGTGACGGTCAGTCCCATTATTCGCTGGTAAAATAGTAGCCCAAGAGAAGGCGGTGGGTGGTGATGACTAGTGCCTTCCCTTTAGTCTTACACTGCTAAATTAGGAACGGCTAACACAGATAGTCCTCGTGTAGCTTTGCGCAAAATTCAAAAACAAGAGACAAATTAACACTTTTATTGATAAACAGAGATCATCTTCAGGTTGTCAACCCATACCAGCCGTTTTGAGATACATTTTTATTTCAAGTGGGTTTCTCGTCGTCAAGAATGTTTCATCATTGTTGACAACTGACTCGTCATGGCTGTCTCTGAAATGTCAAAAATATATGTCCTCGTATTCCTCCTCTCAGCTTCAGATGTTGTCATACTATTGTATTTATTGATATTTAAGACTTTGAATTTAATAAAGTATTCAAAAAAAAAGTGCCAGTTTTTATGTTAAATTCCAGTTAGAGAAGTTTTTAATCTGTTTATTTGTTTTTTTAGAATTTAGCGCAAAGCTACTCGAGGGCTATCTGCGCTAGCCGTCCCTAACTTAGCAGTATAAGACTAGAGAGAAGGCAGCTAGTCATCACCACCCACTGCCAAATCTTGGGCTACTCTTTCACCGACGAATAGTGGGATTGACCGTAACATTATAACGCCCCCACGGCTGAAAGGGCGAGCATGTTTGGTGCGACCGGGATTCGAACCCTCGATCCTCAGATTACGAGTCGAACGCTTTAACCCACCTGGCCATGCCGGGCCTAGTTTTAAATCTATTTACAAATTAAGCTAAGCCTAATAAGATGAATATGTAGGTTTAATTTTCCCAGTCATGTTTTCCTAGATCACTAATTCTTCAACTCATAGTTATTATCATAAAAAAAATATCTTATAAATATATAGGAGTATCTAGGAGTATCTTATATGTAGGAGTATCTCTAAGATCTGTTTTCACAAAATCATAGCATGTTTGATAGAAAGGAAGTTTGACGCTGCAATTACTAAACTTACTTCTTACTCATAAAAATGGTTCCGGTCTTATGTACTGACTGTTAAATGGGAACTTAACATTCAACATATAACCCAACACTATATCAAATGTTGACTAAAGCACTTTCAGCATATAGTTGGGTTGATTTAAGCAACAAGCGAGCAGTTTTAATGACCGAGGTGTAAGACAATGTTACATATATTTCATAATATCGTAACTGTCAAAGTATTAGTTAGATGAAGAAATTATGCATCGTTGATGTCTTAAAAAGAAATGAGATGTCTTCTAATATGGTCGATACTCATCGATTTAACAACAAGAGTTAATTCAGTGTCTTCAAAACAGTCAAAGGAGAGAGAAAAGTATAATAAAAGAGCATCGGTTATTTCAAATAACATAAAAAGCTCTCACGAATAGGGTAAAACAAGTAGGGTCCTGTTGCATCTTTTCTCCAATATCATTTATCCTCTATATCACGTTCCGTGTCGTCACGTGTCTAGCATTTCCAAAATAATAAGGTGCATCGTAAGTCGGCATTAAAATCCATGTTTACGCACGGAACGTACGTAATGGATTCTACTTTTTTTTTTTTTTTCTGGCTAGGTTTCTTTTACATTCATAGCAAATGAAGCAGATGTACGAGATATTACATTTGGAACAGCTATCTTTATTTGTATTTCAGAGCACCTATCTGTATTTGTAATTCATTTCAGAGCAAAAAGAGTTAAGAACTGAAAAGATACGAATAATAACAAACTGAATGAGATATGATTATATTTGATATGTATAGGGTAGAATTATAAAAAGGTAACTAGCTTTAGATGGTATTAACATAATACGTACTGTGGAATTATACGGGTTAAACAACGCGGGTAAGATATTACAAGATGTGGATTTATACAGGTTAAGTAACAGTAGTTTTGTATAGATCAAGCAACGTGAATAAGCTCTTTACAGACAGCTACAGTAGATTTATGCAAGTTATTTCCAGACATGTACAGTAGCTTTGTAAAGTTAAAGTAATGTAAGCTCCTTACAAATACATACAACAGCTTTGTACGTTAAGTAATGTTATTTCCAGATCCATTGTTTTTTGAATTTCGCACAAAGCTACTCGAGGGCTATCTGCGCTAGCCGTCCCAAATTTAGCAGTGTAAGACAAGAGGAAAGGCAGCTAGTCATCATCACCAACCGCCAACTCTTGGGCTACTCTTTTACCAACGAATACTGGGATTGACCGTCACATTATAACGCTCCTACGGCTGAAAGGGCGAGCACGTTTGGTGCGACGGGGATTCGAACCGTCAATCCTCGGATTACGAGTCGAACGCCTTAACCCGCCTGGCCATGCCGGGCTCAAGTGGAAGGGACCACTCTCTGCAATAAACTGCTAAGTTGCAATAGTACGTTTAGTTATTCATACCAGACTGAAAGCAATGAGCTATTATCAGTTGCGAAGCAGTCAAGCACCGTTTAAACAAACATGCTTTTTTTACGAAATAGTTTGTAGAAATTCCATTTAATAACTTCTCGTGTGGAGCATCTAATGTTCTCTTAATATTTCACATTAATTTTAAAAAAATAACCAACCAGTTGTAGTGATAACGAATAACAATTAAACTTTTATTACGTTATTTCATTCCAGTGCCGTCCCTCAAAGTAAATTGACACCCCCTCCTCCCGCCAGTAGGACAGAGGTAAGTTTATGGATTTGAGATGCTGAAATTCGGCATTCGAATCCTCGCGGTGGACACAGCAAATAGACCATTGTGGCTTTGCTTTAAAAAAAACAACAAAGTAAATAGAGGGTTGATCCCTTTCCTAGATCTTAAGAATGAATTTATAACAGGTTTCTTTAACAACAAAGGCCCGGCATGGCCAAGCGTGTTAAGGCGTGCGACTCGTAATCAGAGGGTCGCGGGTTCGCATCCCCATCGCGCCAAACATGCTCGCCCTCCCAGCCGTGGGGGCGTTATAAGTGACGGTCAATCCCACTATTCGTTGGTAAAAGAGTAGCCCAAGAGTTGGCGGTGGGTGGTGATGACTAGCTGCCTTCCCTCTAGTCTTACACTGCTAAATTAGGGACGGCTAGCACAGATAGCCCTCGAGTAGCTTTGTGCGAATTTCAAAAACAAACAAACAATCTTTTACAACAAAGCCACATTGTGCTATTTGCTTTGTAATTTTAGCGTTGTAATTCCGTAAATCGGTAAACTTACAACCATATTACCGGTAGGACAGATATGTACCACGTATTGCGGGCCCGGCATGGCCAGGTGGTTAAGGCACTCGACTCGTAATGTGAAGGTCGCGGGTTCGAATCCCAGTCACACCAAATATGCACACCCTATCAGCCGTGGGGGGCGTTATAATTTGACAGTCAATCCCACTAATCGTTAGTAAAAGAGTAGTCCAAGAGTTGAAGGTGGGTGGTGATGACTAGCTGCCTTCCCTCTAGCCTTGTACTACTAAATTAGGGAAGGCTAGCGCAGATAGCCCTCGTGTAGCTTTGTGCAAAATTCAAAACAAACCAAACCAATGAAGTGTTGCTTAAAAGACGAAATGTAGAAATTGACAGTGATTGGTAGATAATAAAAATGGGCCCGGCATGGCCAGGTGGGTTACAGTGTTCGACGAGTAATATGAGGGTCGCGGGTTCGAATCCCGGTCGCACCAAACATGCTCGTCCTTTCCGCTATGGGGGCGTTATAATGTTACGGTGAATCCCACTATTCGTTGGTAAAAGAGTAACCCAAATGTTGGCGGTGGATGGTGATGACTAGCTGCCTTCCCTCTAGTCTTACACTGCAAAATTAGGGACGGTTAGGGCAGATAGCCCTCGAGTAGCTTTGCGCGAAATTAAAATAACAAATAATAAACATATGTGTTACAATACACATCGTGCAACGTATCGGTTCAGATATTACTTTTACATAAATGTAGTAGACAAATACAGTAAGGTAAACTCGTCATTAGTACAACATCATGGTCATGGTCTGGTTATTGGAAGAAACAGTAGATACCATTTAGATGACTAAAGGGTATAGGAAGCTTCCTTGAAACCGTCATAACCACATTATGGGTTTTACCACTTCGTACACGTAGCTAGAAAAGATGTTTTACGACACTGGTACAAGGTAATACAGCATAAAGTTCACTTGTAGAAGTAAATCTCGCTGTAAAAAGCTAAACGAACTGTAAGCCTGCACCATCTGTAACCTCTTATAAAACGAAAAGAGGCTGAAATCTAAGAAGGGTGATTACAGGGGAGACAGAGGCGATTGAAAACATTATACGTGTACAGTAAGAGGTAGATTGTCCCCGGATTGACACTGATAAGCCTTTCAGAGAGTAAAGATGTTGTGCAACCTTTATGGCTGAGGATGGACTTGACAGAGTATGTAAGGGAGGGGCTGATCCATGTGGATCCCGTTAGGATATCAAGTACCCTTGCCGTTCAGAGTTGAATGAAAGTGATATAACTCAGAGTCTTCTACCAGTTGACTTGGAAGACTGTAATATAAGTAGATAAAGAAGTCGAATGGTAAAAGACGTTCTGAATGAGTGTCGATTATTACAAGAGTAACAATAAGAACTGGAAATACACAGAACAAGAATGGTAATTTCAGGTAACGTGGCTTGAAATACATTATGTGTTCAAGCAGAAAGAAATGTCTTATATGTGATCCTCACACCACGCCTTGAGATACCAACTGAAGAAACGAATCGATGTAAGCAAGTTGAAACATTTATAAACTTTGAAAGTTTGAGGAAACGTTCGTTTCAAGAGGACAAGATCAGTATATTCGACAGATAAAACAGGTCCTGAGCGAAACAAGTTGATGAAAAGTGCTCCAATATTGAGGAATAGAAAGTGTGGCAACCTGTTTACGTAGCACTTTGGTTAGAGAGTGTTAAAACGGGAATAAGTGATGTAAACTCTTGGAGCCACATTTGATTCTATCCAGAACGAATTATCGATAAATGGGTAGATATTGTGCAAAGTAGGGGGGAGTAAAACATTCTCTATGCTATGAGTGAGGTAGTAATTAACCTCATTGGAAGAGAAACGAGGTCTCCCTGTTCAAAGAGGAGTGACTGAGATAGGATTATCAAGTGTGGGGATATAGGCTTACCTTCACATGTATAAGATTATCCCAAGAGCAATTAGTGCAAATAGGAGTAGAAGCCAGTTAATGACAATGATGGCAAAAATGCCGCCCTCTGTAGTAAGGACCTTCTAATCTATGTTATTGCGACATCGTACAGTCAAATGATAATTGTACTTTTTACACAACACAATGATTGAGATAGAAGTGTTCGAGGTATGACGTTGTTTATATGTACCGAGAAGCAGAAGCTGGTGGAAGACATCACAAATCTCTAAGAAAGCGAATCAAAACGGTAAAAGCTGTCGAACTTTGAATCATAAATTGCACGACCACCTCCCAGTGGTTCAACGATAAGTCTGAGAGTTTATTGCAATAAAATTCGGATTTCGATACCAGTGATGATCAGAGCACAGATAGCCCTCTGTATAGCTTTGAGCTAAAGAACAAACAAAATAATAACGCGAACATACAGAGGGATCAGCCACACAGAAACACATTAGAAAAGGAAGGGTTTATGTTTTTGATTTATTGTTTTTACTCCAAACATGGAAACTTATATTTTCTTACACACGATATCACAAAGTTCCAAATTAGGAAGTCGGTGACCATACCATTTGTTTAACGTATACACGAAAACAATGTTTCGAGATTTGTGCAAACAGTAAGTGAAATGTGTATAACTTGGCATCCATACCTGTCAAAACCAAAGAACAGAGTTCTGCTTCGACTTCCATCAGGAAATTAGTCCAGGAAGAAGTAGAAGGGCTGACCTAAACTTTGAAGCAGGACAATTATAGCTCCAAGGTAAATAACTAACTGTTTAAAGCTAACGGCAGCAGGACGTGAGGCAACCTCTACATAAGAAGGAAATTTAAAAACGTTGATTTGAGGTAAGAATGAAGTAGTATCCTAGAAGGTAAAGTCGTATTAAACGGTTTGACATTGTTATGAGGTCTAGAATAGGGTTTAACACATAAACGATTGAAAAGGAAGCCAACCTCAGTTGTTACCTGATAGTGCGTTCAAACACTTTAGAACGGTAGCAAGCTATTAAACAAAATCAAACCAGCAGAACACATGGGTAGAAAAATCTTCGTAGACCATGGAAGACACAACACTCATTGTGAAAGTCCAATTCTTGCATCCAAAACACTTTGAAGGTCCTTGAAAAAACATCAACCCAAAAAAATACCTTCTATAACGTAAATCCACTTCCTTCACCAGCTAAACTCTGTAACAGATGTTAATAAACTCCGATTTCGATGCGCTCCATTTGATGTGTGAATCGCACAGTGAAGTAAACATAACTCTGTTTTAAACTCCGGGCACGTATTCACTGAAACCCGAGAAGAGTCAGAATACGGTATGCTTTTCTTTCTTTCAAATATTTCTTTCCATGCACAAACATCTTCAAAATCTTCGAAGAATTCCAATGAAAAACCTTGCGCAAGTCTGTCCCTGTGCATCGGACTGAGAAGAGCCCCCCCGCGAGTTATGTGACGTTTCGCAGTTTAGTTTCTTAACCACTAAAGCATTATCGAATTGAAACGCCTCAACGAATCGCAAGAATATTTGATATTTACGTTGACAGGTCATAACATATAGCGTAATATTTCAGTTTTTTCTACTACATTTATTTTCCTGTAATTTTATGAAATTTTATGCACACAAACACATAAGTATATTTATCTATTCGTCTTTTTCTTCCTTCCATTTCTTCTATTTCCATGATTTTATGGTGTTTTCTGTTCACAATTTAAACTTGCTTTTCACAATTTATCTTTAGTAAAAGTGTTTACATCTTCTTTTGTCATTATTCTTAGCACACTAATGAACACGAAGCATGATGAACGACCTCATTTAAGTTAGGAGAATTTGGGAACTAGCTAACCCTAATTACAAATAATGATCAAATCGTCACTCCGTAATTGTGGCGTAGGATTTTATTAATGCAAAAATCAATGGTTTAAAAAGTTAAATGTTGTAAATGTATGAGAGATTCTTACGACTTTGTTATGTAGTTTCACAAAAAACTTTTAAAAGTAAATTCGAACTATAAAAACTAAATTCATTTAATTCTATAACTTACACTAATTTAATATACTTTGAGATATTTCACTTTGCTCGTTCTTATTAATGTGAGGAAAAAAATTATTAAGTTCTGATATTGAAACGCGATTAAAATTTTTAATGCAAAAACAACTAGCAACTTTTTACACAACTACAATTTTTAAAAGAAGTTTTGCTATGTTATGTTGTTCGAATCCCCGTCACATCACACATGCTCGCCCTTTCAGCTGTGGGGGAGTTATAAGTGACGGTCAATCCCACTAATCGTTGATAAAAGTGGCCCAAGATTTGATGGTGGATAGTGATGACTAGCTGCCTTGCCTCTAGTCTTACACTGCTAAATTAGGGACGGCTAGCGCAGATAGCCCTCGTGTAGCTTTGCACGAAATTCAAAAACAAAGAAACAAACACGCTATGCGATACTGTTTTCACATCAGAATTCTTATTGGTTTTTTTCACTTTAAAATGTAACGTCGTTAAAATGATTTTTTCTTATCTTTAGCTTCTTCGATCTTTAAAAAAATACCTTCATGTATCAATATTCTGTTAAACAAAAAACAAAACAAGAACTGAAATTTTTCGCACGTAATTCTTGTTGCCACTTCAATCAGATATTACGTCTTGTTTTATATTTAGTTGGATGTACCAGTTGTTGAACACATAGATCACGCTGTCCTCTCTATCTTTCTCGTCGTTTGTATATTTGTATGTCCAGGAGGGTCAGGTGCGCGTTGACCTCTTCCTCCTTCCTTTATTTATCACACCTGTTTAATGTGTGGATAAATATTACACGAGGGCTGGAGTAACCCGCACTTACTCAGGTCCCTATCAGGGTCCATGTACCATTCACCAATACATTTGGCGCAAATATATTATTTCTCTCTAAAGTTTCGTAATAAATCGCACTTTTACTAGAATTCACTAAGAAACGTTTACATAACTTACCCTTTCAATGTTTATTAGCGAATTCCTTACTAATGTGATGTCTATAGTTTGTAGATGGCTTTCTTTTTTTAATGTTATTGATTTATTTATTCTTTTAAACTAACGTATGAGTTAACAGGGTAGAGGTGTTTAGGACTATCTTCATCATGTAAACAGGACTATCTTCATCATGTAAGCAGGACTATCTTCATTGTGTAAGCAGAACTATCTTCATCGTGTAAGCAGAACTATCTTCATCATGTAAGCAGGACTATCTTCATCATGTAAGCAGGACTATCTTCATCATGTAAGCAGAACTATCTTCATCATGTAAGCAGGATTATCTTCATCATGTAAGCAGGAATATAATCATCATGTAAGCAGGACTATCTTCATCATGTAAGCAGGACTATCTTCATCATGTAAGTAGAACTATCTTCATCATGTAAGCAGAACTATCTCCATCATGTAAGCAGGACTATCTTCATCATGTAAGCAGGACTATCTTCATCATAAGCAAAACTATCTTCATCGTGTAAGCAGGACTATCTTCATCATGTAACTGTTAAGTTCGCATAGTAGTTCGTTCTTTCGCCAATTTTTATCAGAGTAATTTATTGTACTATGCAGGAGTCTATCTGCTGTTATTGGTATGTTTGAATATTTGTGCATGAACTGTGATGACGATGACCGAAAAAAGTCGAAACGTTGTTCGCTCCTCTACATAGTTCTTTCTCTATCCATACCAGCCGTTTTTACATATATATTCTTCTCTACAAGTGGATTTTCTCGTCCTCACTGATGTTTTGTATATTCTTAGTATATTATCAGGTGATATTCCACTGTTTCTTCCAATCAGAATCCTAGTATAGTTCGTTCTTTGCCAGACTTTAGTTTTAATATTATTTAGATGGTTTATCTATGTTAGTTTCGAATCATAAGTTAATCTTAAAAGTTTTGCGGATGTGACAATCTGTAGGAGAGTTCCATCCATATAAATCTCTAGTTGTAATTTTTTATGCTTCGTTAAATTTGTTTTCCCTCGGTGGACTCAGCAGATAGCTCGATGTTTGTTTGTTTTGAATTTCGCACAAAGCTACTCGAGGGCTATCTGCGCTAGTCATCCCTAATTTAGAAGCGTAAGACTAGAGGGAAGGCAACTAGTCATCACCACCCACCACCAACTCTTGGGCTACTCTTTTACTAACGAATAGTGGGATTAACCGTCACATTATAACGCCCCCACGGCTGAAAGGGCGAGCATGTTTGGCGCGATAGGAATGCAAACCCGCGACCCACAGATTACGAGTCGCATGCCTTAACACGTTTGGTCATGAAAGGTCTATAGCCGGATGTGGCTTTCCTAAAATAAAACACACACACACATACTCGTTAACTTTGTGAATATCACTGTTGGGGTTTTTGCTGTGTTTATCTTGATTCTATATTTCTGACAATATTCGCACAAGCTGTTTAATTGTGGTTGTATATTTGTGGCTACTATTGCTGGTGTTGTGGCATTTTTTCCATACTGCTACGTCGTTGGCAAGCTGTGATGAATATCCATGGCATATTGTTCACATACATGATAAGTATAGGGCTCACCCCCTCAGTGGCGGCGCCAGGGGGCTTGAAAACACAATCGTCGTTGTTGTTTAACAATTAACATCAAAGAGACATAGAACTGTAGAACTCAACGTCTTCATTAAAACGGAAGTATGTGTCATGCGTCTCATAGCAACGTACTGAATGCACTGAAACTCATGCGTTGTATTGCCGCTCCTTGTGTAATGCCATTCTATCTTGAGCTTTGACGAAGATTAGACAACCACGTTGCTTTCAAGTTACAACAGATCATCAGGGATTTTACTTGATAAACCAAAGGTTTCACAGGTATTTACCTATTAATTTCATTTATCTTTTATTGAAAAGTAAAACATAGCATGCATGTATAAGTGTATTGTGTATATGTCAAAACTATGAAGCATTTAGCTGGTGTTGTGTTCTCTGTGAGATCATTTTGCATTGTGTATCAGCCATCCAAAATTGTACTGATGATTGTGGCATACACTTAAAATTAACTTACAATCCAATTAATGTTATACTTATGATTAGATAATAACCTTACATGAAAACTGACTAAATAATATTTGTAAACAATTCGAGGATGAATTTTGAAATTGTCATTGGGCTATTTAGAAGTGCCTAATTTAATGTAATGTAGTAGTTACATTATTGTAACAGGTGCTTGTCATACTTATGATAATAAGAACAATATGACAATCACAGTTTGACCTGTATGAATAATGTGAACTTATAAAGAAACCAGCCTTTCTGTGAAGGTCAACTGAAATTTAGACATTTTGTTTTGGTGCTACTATGACCATTCAATATCCAGGCCGCGGGTTTGCTTTGTTCGAGCGCGCGATTCCCGCCTCGAACGCCTTAAACGTATGATCACCGAGCCGCTGACCATGGTGTACGCTCTGCGTACGGCTAACGATCGGCTCAGCCCAATCGAGATCCAGATGCCAGCGCACGCCATCACCCCCCGCTTACTCCAATTAGCTGCCCACAGTTTTACAACATGCCCTATCAAAGCTGTGTTTGTGTTCCCTAATTAGCCCTGTAATTTTACGTTATCACTACCCTCTAATTAAGTACTTGTGCTATATGGTTAAAGATAAACACTTTCTCTAACAGTATTTCACGGATATGTCCTGTCATATCAGTAAACTCCAGGAGGACAAAACAACTCGATACCGTTATAGACACGTTTGCTGCCAATCACCAAAACAGGAACATTGTTTTGAAGTAATATTGACCATAAACACAACATGATGAAAGATAGTTAGCCTGATAGTGACCTTACTTTTCCTCAGAGTGTATTAACTTTACATGGGATAATTCGTTTCTGCTATGTAAACTATGACTTTATGTTATATTTCTTTTGATTTGTAGCTTTACTCTTAATGGTATATTAAATGTTCAATCTTAGCTAATCTTGATTTTCTTTATTATTATGTATTACCTTGGGTGGAATTTAGGTGAGCTTCCTCTTTTACATATACGCATATTTTCATAAACAGATTATTTTTATTTTCTAATAATGAATTATTAATCAGAGTATGAGTTTCCAATGAAAACTGCATTGAAAACGCAGTTCAAAATAGCACACCTTTCTGAAATGTACCTTGGTATTTACATTATTATAGTTTACCATCTGTACTTTATATTGATGGCATTTTGGGAAGACCCTCCACACTTTACCTCAGCCCCCTCAGTCCCCCCCCCCCAACGAAAATGTCCTGGTGCAGCCACTGAACCCCCTCCTTGAGGAACGTCAGCTTCTGGAGTGAAGAACTCTGAAAAGGTTCACTCAAAGTTCACTCTACATTTCCTGTTTTCCAGAAAGTTCGAGAGCCAGCGAATAATTCCTCGCGGTAGTCCCATTTTATTCATACGGAACCGGAGACCATTATGCCATATAGTGTCGAATACTTTCTCAATGTCGAGATAGCAAACAACAGTGCATTCTCTTTTGTTAAAGCTGTCTACTATTGTTTCAGTTAGACGAACTAAGTGATCTGTTTTTTGTCTAAATTTTCTGAATCCGCTTTGTTCTTCAGGTAATTTTGATGTTATCTCCAGGAATGTGGAGAGTTTATTACTGATTATACGTTGAAGAATTTTGCTTACACAGCTAGCTGACTGATCGGTAACTGGTCGGTTTATTGGCTGGCTTTCCTTCTTCGTGGAACATAAGTATATTTGCGTGCTCCCAAGAAACTGGGATGCAACCAGGGTAAAGTGACAAATTATAGATTGCTATTAGACGGTCAAGTAGTTTCGGAATGTCTTTTTTTATCATGAGGATGGCTTGTACACCATCATCTCCTGGTAATTTGTTTTTGTATTTTTCACCGCTTGTCTAAGTTATTCTATTGTGATTTTTTTGGTTAGCAATATGTTATTGTAGTCGGTTGCGGTATTAGTGTCTCTGTTGTTTACGTTAACTGGGAAGAGTGGTTTATATAGTTCTGTGTTATTTGTTACATGATTGTTTACTTTGTTGTAAAAATAACTGTTCATGTCTGAGTCGTTATGTGTTTCGAAAATGTCCTGTAGTTTTTGCTTGAAGGTTTCGGTTTTTTCTTTGTTTGCGTGGTGTTATTTTGCTCCACTATTGGGTATCTTCTTGTTGTAGTTTCTTCGTTGGTAAGTCATTTTAGGCACCAAAACTTTCTTTGGTCTGATTTTTCATTTAGTTGGGAGCAGAAATTATCCCATTTATCTTGTTTTAACAATTCTCTCTCTCTCTCTCTCTGGTGTTTCGGTATATATATATATATATTTGTATGCCTATGATGGTCAGGTACACTAGACCTCTTCCTCTTTCCATTATTTAGTTGGAATGCACTGGTTAATACATTTAGAGTAAATATAAAATTTTAACAATTTTGGATTGCTTTAGTTTTGATTTGAATTTCGCGCAAACCTACACGAGGGATATCTGCACCAGCCGTCTCTAATGTATCAATGATAGACTAAAGGGAAGGCAGCTAGTCATTACCACACACGGCCAATTCCTTTACCAACAAATAGTGGGATTTACCGTGAATTATAACGCCCCTACGGCTAGAATGGGTAGTCAAGCGTCCTAACCACCTGGCCATGCCGAAACGGATCACATTGATACCACTTTGTTGTGTATACTGCTTCTTACATCTCATTGTTAAACTCATGCTATATTTGCATTTGGCTTTTCCTCTAATTATTAAAGTTTTAGTTATTCCTACAAGGAATTGAACCATACCCAATAAACGTCTGTTTAGTATCATAATCAATGATACGTGGATTTAGAACAAGGTTTTGTTTCTTACTAGCAGCGTGTTACTTTAACATTCTCTCTCACATCTTCTGGTCTTTTCTCTATTTTCTTAAATGTCATGTTTTTTTATATCCTTTTGCCCAAAACCAGACTTATTTTCCTTATATCGGATTACAACGTCTCATAATCATAGGAGTACCGCAATCTCCACAGCGTCTAAACAAGAAAGGCGGCCATTCCTTCTAATAATTCTCTAACGGCCTTTCGCTGTAATCCTCTGATCCCTTAGGGACAAGACCAAAAGTTGTCAGTTTTCTCACCTCTCTCAACTCCAACTTTTGCTTATTACTCCCAACCTCATAACACAAACCAATATGTAATTACAAGAAGTGTGCGTTTCGTTTTCCTTCAACGTAATACTCTAAGCCACTAGATCTCAATCTTTTCCAACATAATTCACTCTGTGTGTTGTTGTTTTTTAAACACCTTACTCGTCCTAGTTTTAAAAGAGACAGAAAAAGCACTAAATTAAAATAATAATTTTTCTATTATTATTTAAATACACATTAAACTACAATTAGAATAAATAATAATAACTAATGACTTTTGTTATTGAATTTATTGTATAATTAGTAATACTCGTTCAATCTGACACTGACCTCATTAACCAATGGGTGAATCTTTCACCCAAGTGAGGAACACTGCAGCCTAAATAGTACATGATTTTATAAAACTATTTATGCAAATTCAATAAATCGTACTGAAATATTGCTTAATAAATCAATGGTCAATGGCAATTTTCAGGACTTCCAATGCTTAAATCCGAGGCTCGATCCCCTCAATAGATAGAGCATACAATGAAGTTTTGCAATAAACAGTTTCCCTGGTGGCTAGAATCGTATTCATCCCTGGTTATCGTTTCCTGAACTTACTATACTTTCGTATATGTAACTTCAAACAATCTCAGTTTATTGAAATATGGGATGCACAGTAGTTTGTTGGTATAATTTATGACAGCGATATCTTCCCACGTGATTGCATGGTCAATAAACTCATGAAGTTAACTTATCGGTCACTGTGGCCCAATAAACTAATGAAAATACAACAGTGGCAGTTCAGGTTGACAACAGCAACAATCTGTATTAGCTCGTAAGATAAAGGTTTTCATATTTCCCAACAAAAACAAATTTTGCATCGAAGTTCGTCCCCCGCTAGTACAGCGGTAAAGCTTCGGATTTACAACGCTAAAATTATTGGTTCGATTCCCCTCGGTGGACTCAGCAGAGAGCCAGATGTGGCTTTGCTATAAGAAAACACACACACATATCTAAGTTTTATACGAAAAAATTATGTGTGAGTATCATGTACACTGATTAGACTCACTATTATTTTAAACAGTGGTTATGTTGCGGAATTTTTCGCTTCATGTTTGTCGGTTGTTTTTTTTTCACAGATTTAGAAATGTAAATCAAAATGAAAGGTAATTCAGGATCTAAATGTGATGGTATTAGAAACTTATTATTTTACTGAGCTCTTATCTGTTCCTTCAGAGTTTAGACCATTTGATCACGTTCAGTCGTAACGTTTGGAACAAGCAGTTTCACAAGTAAGAAACCCTTGGTAACAAACAGCACGCTATTGTACAAAAATTACGTTGAATTATCACTTATAATTTAGCCCCCGCTAGTACAGTGGTATGTCTTTGGATTTACAACGCTAAAATCAGATGTTCGATTCTTCGCGGTGGGCTCAGCAGATAGCCGGATGTGGCTTTGTTGTAAGAAAAGACACACCTGTGTAAAAACTCTATATTAGGGCCCGGCATGGCCAAGCGTGTTAAGGCGTTCGAATCGTAATCTGAGGGTCGCGGGTTCGAATTCCCGTCGCACCAAACATGCTCGCCCTTTCAGCCGTGGGAGCATTATAATGTTACGGTCAATCCCACTATCCGTTGGTAAAAGAGTAGCCCAAGAGTTGGCGGTGGGCGGTGATGACTAGCTGCCTTTCCTCTAGTCTTACACTGCTAAATTACGGACGGTTAGCGCAGATAGCCCTCGTGTAATTCTCGCGAAATTCAAAACAAACAAACTTTTTGTAAGCGTCGCAGGCGGCATCTCTAGTGCAATTTTATTTAATGAAAATTTGAGAAACGTTCCATAAAATATTCGCTTAGCCACATTTGCAAAACGTTTATGAATATGATGAATAGTAGAATGACATTCGACATGTGTCTGTGTGTATGTACAGTAGTAACAAACATTTCATTCTTAACTGTTCAATGTTAAACTGCGATTCCCGTTGAATTACTCTGGTACTAAAAGTACGACTTGAAAATTATACATTATGGTGACTGTTGTAAGTTTTAAGCACTTTAACCGCTTATTCAGTTTTTCTTTCTTTTTTTTTTTTTTCCCCTCGACGTGGATTCCTGTACGTGGTGAGAGGACCTCCCAGAGAAGGTTCTGTTTTTACAGTTTACCTCCTCTGGGATCTAAACATCCACCTGCGTGTTTGCTGTGCACGGTAACCCGTGAAGGGGAGAATCCTGGTGGTTGAGGGGTCCAACACCAACACACCACTTTGGCCTTGAATTCCTGTAAACGGGCGGTCTTGGGGTGCCCCACCCCAGGATTAGTGTGTTTCTTTGTTTTGGAATTTCGTACAAAGCTACTCGAGGGCTATCTGCGCTAGCCGTCCCTAATTTAGCAGTGTAAGACGAGAGGGAAGGCAACTAGTCATCACCACCAACTCTTGGGCTACTCTTTTACCAACGAATAGTGAGTTTGACAGTAAATTTGTTAAGTCCCCACGGCTGGGAGGGCGAGCATGTTTGGTGCCACCGGGATTCGAACCCGCGACCCTCGGATTACGAGTCTAACGCCTTAACACACTTGGCCATGCCATCCCCCCCCCAGGATCAGTCGGCTAGTCCATTTGGGCCAACTGAGTACCACCATAGGACGTCCACAACGGGTGTTGTGGGCATTGTGTCTGACACTGGTGTTCGGGTATAGTGCTCACGATACCCTGGCAACGCTGCAGTGCCCTTAAGGCACTGTAGTGCGTCACCTTGTAGGGCTCCATGGTGGATGGGGTCAGTGGGCACCAAAAAAATTTCTATTTATTATGGACACTCCTAAGACAAAAAAATAACGCAATTTGAAACCATCGAGAAAAACCCGACTACTAGAAAATGATCACACATTGATGAATCTGTACAGCCTAACTTACCACTTGAATTTGTACAGCCTAACTCACCACTTGAATCTGTACAGCCTAACTCACCACTTGAATCTGTACAGCCTAACTCACCACTTAAATCTGTCCTGCGATTCCTAATTTTGCATTCCTTAAGTGACAAACCTCTAGGGCAGATGTCCCCATTTTTTTATTCAGAAGGGCTTAGAAGGGCTTCCTGGCTCCCCTAAATTGGTAAAAAAGCTACGTTCGGACATCTTAGTGGAAACATCTTCATCACAGCATTCCAAACTCCTCCTGACATCAAAGGCCTTGGGGGACATATTGTAAGTTACTCCTCGTTCCACCTTGAATACTTCCAGAGAAGTCATAGTTAAAAGAGATTTAAGGACTGTCCCCGAATCGGAGATCCTCGCAGTTCTCACCAGCCATGGTGTCAGAGCAGTACGTTGAATCTTCACTCGAAAAGATGGAATTCTGGAACAAAAAAAAATGTTCTAATACTAACATTTACTGTACCAAGTCTTCCCACCACAATAAATGCAGGATATCTGATTTGTAAGGTGCGACCTTATATTCCAAATCCTGTACGATGTTTCCATTGTCAACGATTTGGTCATTCAAAACAATCTTGTCGTGGTTCCTTGACCCGTGCCCGTTGTGGTGGCAAAGACCATAATGCCACCGAATGCCAACTCGAACCACATTGTATAAACTGTAATTGTACGCATCATTCTTATTTTACCTCTTGCCCTAAATGGGTAGAAAAAAAAGAAGTACAACGTCTGAAGACCATTAACAATCTCACTTACACAGAGACTCGAAAATTATTATTACCTATTCTGACCTATGCTGCTGTAACTCGTTGTACTACTTCAGTAGGAGTCCAAACAGACCTTACCCTACCCCCTACACAATCTTCACCAGCAAATCTTAATGAAACACATCCCAAAATCAACACAGTTCACTAATCAGTGTCTCCTTCCATCTCTGTCCTGACCACACCTTCCAGTCATTGCCGAACTTCACCTTCTTCAAGTCGAGATGTTTCCATGGGGTCTCCCTCTCTTGATACCCCAAAAATTAAACAAACCACTCGTACGCGCCCTCAGTCATTAGTACGTGTACCGATAAATTCAGACCCGACCATCCGAGCTGGAGCAGGATCCATAGAGGGCGATAGACCCACATCCAATAAAGAAAGCAGAAGGACTCTTTATCATCTTCTCCTCTGAAATAATAACACGTGGCCACACTAATCCAATGGAACTGTCGAGGTTTCCAATCAAATGTGACTGACATCAAAGATCTGATTGACTTTTATCATCCCATATGCCTTTCTTTGCAGGAGACATTTCTACAGCCAACAAATACAGTTACTATCTGACACTATTCATTATACCGGAACGACAGGCTATGTGTAGGGGGCGTTGCATTGCTGGTTGATCAGCATGTGCCCACCCGGTCCCTGTCATTGACTACACCCTTGGAGGCTGTAGCCATCCGTGTCTCCTTGGGTTATAACATCACTATTTGCTATCTATACCTTACATCTGAAATGCATTATGATCAATCAGACCTCGATACCTTCATTGAGCAACTGCCAACCCCCTTTTTAATCTTGAGAGATTTCAATAGGAATAATCCCCTCTGGAGTGGCTCCCGTATTGATATGAGAGGGCGCGCCATAAAGCATATGCTCCTGAACCACAACCTGGCTCTATTCAATACTGGCTCTTACACATATTTTCATGCACCCAGTCAGTCATTTACAGCTATAGATCTTTCTGTCTGTTCACCTTCGCTACTCACTCACTTTTCCTGGGAGGTTGACATTAATCCACAAGGTAGTGATCATTTTCCCATCATCCTACGAGAGATTGACCGTGATCAGTTCTACCCGACCCATGTACCTCGGTGGAAGTTGGTCCAGGCCAACTGGCTTTCTTTCACTACTCTCTCGGAACTGGATCCTGCCATTTTATGTAAATCATCCACAGATGATTGTATAGTAACTAACAGTATTAATCAAGCTGCTTTCCCATGGCATCCCCACCCTTGGTGGAATTCTGCCTGTTCCATAACACAAAAAACTGAGAAACGTGCTTGGAATAAATTTCGAAGATACCCCATGCTATCAAACAGCATTGCAGTTCAGCAAGCCCGTGCACACGCTCGGCAAGTAGACGTCAGAGCCAGAAGGAATCTTGGATTAAATACACCTCCAGCATTTCTTCAACCACCAGCAGAAAAGTTATATGGGATAAGATCCGGAGGGTAAGTGGAAGATATACTGCTGCCCCTTCTCTACCTTAATATCTGATAGCCATGAAGTTGCAGATGCACAGAGCATTGCCAATACTTTTGGGGACTTCTTCTCTTGTGTATCTAGCTCTTCAAACTTATCCCCTTCCTTTTTAGCTATTAAAACACAGGTGGAGCATCTGCCTCTTTCCTTTTCAACTGACCATTCCTATGACTACAATCGCCCTCTTACATTGATGGAACTCAAGCTTGCAATTCATCGGTCTGGCAATACATCAGTCGGACCTGATAATACACATTATGAGATATTGCGCCACCTTTACCAGAACACTCTTACTATTCTCCTAGCTGTCTTTAATCGGATATGGCAGGAAAATGTCTGTCCAGATGCTTGGCGACAAGCTATCACACGCCCTATTCTGAAACCTGGGAAGGATCCAACGATTCCTTCGAATTACCGTCCAATTGTTTTTACAAGTTGTCTCAGTAAGAGCTTAGGATAATCAATGCCTGCCTCGTTTGGTTTCTTGAATCAAACAATCTCCTCTCACCTACTCAGTGTGGGTTCCGAAGACAACGTTCTACAATAGACCACTTAATTCGCCTTGAAACATCAATCAGAGAAGCCTTTTTAAGGCGAAAACATCTTGTTGCTGTTTTTTATTTAGAAAAAGCTTACGATACAAAGAGAGATCTGGCATCTTACGAGACCATTACTCGTATGGATTGCGTGGCAGCTTACCCCTTTTAAACAAGCAATTCTTAATGAAGCGCCGATTTCAGATCCATGTGGGCTCAACAGTTTTTCATTTTTTCCCACAGGAACTTGGAGTCCCTCAGGGCTGTATCCTGAGTGTCACACTTTTCATTATAAAGATTGATGCCATCAGTGAACAGCTACCCCTACAGTTGAAAACGGTCTTTTTGCTGATGACTTTCACCTCTCATGTCAGTCATCAAACATGAGGTTTCTTGAACGGCAGCTACAAACTGCAATCAATCAAATACTGAAGTGGACCACGGCAAATGGTTTTAAACTTTCAATCTCTAAAACCGTTTGTATACATTTCTGCCGCAAACGGGGAATCCAGCCAGATCCAGAACTCCGTCTTGATGATGTTGTACTTCCTGTTGTCTCTGAGGCAAAGTTCTTAGGTCTTATATTTTATTTTAAATTAAATTTTATATCGCACATCAAGCAACTTTGTATCAAATGTCTTAAAGCATTAAACATTCTCCGTGTCCTCTCTTCTACTTCTTGGGGAGCAGATCGATACTCCATGCTTTAAATTTATCATGCCCTCGTCTGATCCAAACTTGACCATGGGTCTGTGGTTTATGGTTCTTCCAGAACCTCAGCACTGAAAATATTGTATTCTGTCCATCACCAGGGACTTCGGCTTTGCAGTGGAGCTTTCATACTTCTCCTGTACAAAGTCTGTATGTGGAATCTCATGAACCACCTCTATATATTCGCCGTTTGCAACTGTCTCTAATATATGCTTCCAAACTTCTATCCTTACCACAGCATCCTATCTGGAGTTGTGTTTTCCAACCACAATGGACGACACTTTTTAATAACAGAAAATCTGCCATTGTTCCTTTTAGTCTCCGTATCCAAGCACAATTAGAATGATTGGATTTATCCTTGAATAACATTGCAGTTTCTTCAAATCAGCCTATTCCACCATGACAAATTACTGTCCCCAATTGTAACCTATCTTTGAGTCATCTGATGAAAGCAGATACATCCGATTGGAAATATCACTCTTTCTTTGCTGAACATCTTTCATATGATCCAACGAATTCCTATATATACAGATGGTTCTAAATTGGGTGACTCAGTGAGCTCTGCCATGGTTTGTGACAGTTCGATTGTGGCACATAGACTGCCCCTACAGTTTCTGTTTTCACTGCTAAATTGTATGCCATCTCTCTTGCCCTAACTCATATTGAACTAATGCAATATACAAATTGTACAATATATACGGACACACTCAGCTGTCTATTGGTCCTGAAATCATTCAATGATAGTCACCACTCTCTTCTCATCGATATCGAAAACAAACTGGCCCATCTTTCACTCTTATCTGTCTCCGTCCAATTCTTTTGGATATCAGGTCATGGTGATATTTAGGGGAAGGAGCTGGCAGACAGAACAGCAAAGTCTATCTGTTCTGGATCTATCATCTATCTATAGCCCATACATGGGCTATGTTCCAGTTATCAAATCCAGACTGTACACCAGATGGCAGGCAACCTGGAATGAGCAACACAATAACAAGCTTTTTCAAATCAAACCTTATCTTGGTCTTTGGCCCTCTTGCTTCTGTAAGGATCGAAGAGGAGTTTGTTTTGGCATTGGTCACAGGTTTTTAACCCATGACTTCCTTTTATCTGAAACTGCTGCACCAATGTGTGGTCCATGTAGCACTCAGATCACAATCATCCACATTTTATTATCATGCCATCATTACAACTTAGAAAGACGATACCATTTTAAAGATATTTGTAAGGCAGGTTTGCCCTTGACTTTGTTCCATGTTATAGGTCATACTGCCCATCTCACTCATGTTATTGCATTTTTAAGAGCCATTGGTCTTTTACACTTAATTTAAGGTTTTTTTATTGGACTATATAGTGTTTTAGCATGATTTCTTTTACACATTTTAATGTTTCAACACGATTTATTTTACACATTTCAATTTTGATTTTGATTTGAACCCAGGACTGGAAAGGCCAATTTCAGGTGACTGACAGCAAGGGTGTCTTCCTGGCAGTTCCTAATTTTACATATTTTACTTTTTACCTTAATTGCTCTATACCTATACTATACCACATCTTGTCTGGCAAAGATAGCCTTGTAGCTTTGTGTCAATAAACACTGAATACCTACCTACCTACCCTTTTTCTTTACTTTTAACATTGTGACGGTTGATGATAAATATCTGTGAATCTAGGTCAGGTGGTTAAGGTACTCGACTCGTAATCTGAAGGTCGCAAGTTCGAATCCCCGTCGCACCAAACATTCTCGCTCTTTCAGCTGTGGGGGCGTTATAATGTGACAGTCAATCCCACTATTCGCTGATAAAAGAGTAGCCCAAGAGTTGGCGGTGGATGGTGATGACAAGCTGCCTTCCATCTAGTCTTACACTGCTAAATTAGAGACGGCTAGCGCAGATAGCCCTCGTGTAACTTTGCGATAAATGTTTTAAAAACATACTATGGGTCGAAACACTGTAATCGTTAATATAACGGCACTTGTCTGCTGTAAACGTTACTTTTACTGTCTTCGATTTTACATTAATTTTCATTAAAATCAAGCTTTCTGGTTTAATGTATTCTCCACAATTAGTTTAATGTGCTCATTTTAATATTTGTCGATAGTATATTAACACACGAGCCCCCGCTGGAAACTTTATTAAAACTTTGCATGAAGCAGTAAATCCGATAGGGAACGTATCCCTATTCCTAGATGACTCCTACACTTGCAGTTATCTCTTCCACTAGGATATTTTCAAAACAGTTTAGACACACGATTGTCCCTTTTTTTTTTTTTTTTTTTGCTTTTCTGTCCCATATTAGTGTGAACTGATTTGTTCTTGGTCTAACTGCTTGAAAATGAATGGGTGAGTTGCACGTTATTGCCACTAGGGGTTTATCGTGATAAAGCTCTTCTCGCATGTGTTATATTCCAAATATATTTAAACCCAAAGGATCGTTTTTGTGTTAATTACTACAAATTCATTTAATACGTTCTCGATGTTTAAAATGAATTAAACGCTGCGAGCTTGCAATGATAAAAAGTATAAGAGTGATAAGAAAAAACAGTGACCTCTGTCGGCAAGAACTGTTGTTGAAAAAAAATGTTTTTGTCTCGTTTAAAAGTCGAGAAAAGTATTGATTAAAATTCAAAGTTAGGTTTTATATGTTCTGATAATTACGACCCTACTCAACACAATAATTGGATTGAAGAACATCTAAAGAAAAAGAAAATTTTAAGCAGGCTTTACGACTGAAATTACTAGCCAATCACCGCGAGGTTTCAAACAGCTTGCAGGCGTTGATAATTAATCTTTCCTAATAAGCATCGACTATTACTTACACGTAAACACAGGTTTAGAAGCGCTGCTAATGACTAGCTACCTCCTTAGTCACGTGCATGTTTAAAACGTTTAACAGTTTTTACTGTGTGCAACATTAATCCTATTATTGTAATCAAATCGTTATTAAGGATTACTTATATGTTCCGATACACCTAAGTGAAACCGGTTCAGTTAATAAGGACTCATTAATTTTAATGGTTGGTGATTCCAGTTCAGGTTTTTTTTCTGTTTACTTACGCACCTGACTTGTTAATAGGTTCAAATCAATTCTAGAATAGTAAAAGTGAAACTGTTTTAATTTTTGTGAATCGCTGCATTTATAGCATTTTATTCAGCGTTATTCAAATTTGTATTTTAACTAAAAGTATCCGTGTATAAGGAATTCATCAGTTACAGAACCCCAATAAGACAAATAGTAACGAGTGAAGTGTGTCTCAAAACTACAAAATAAAACAAACTGTTCTTTATCAATTTCAGTGCAAGTTATATATCCATATGACAGAGCCATTAAAACAGTAACCATGTTAAGGATAATAAATATCTCGTATACAAAAAGCAACTCTGGTAAGCCTAAAGTATCCTTAGCATGAAAACAGTAACCTGGTAAGCCTAAGCTTCCCTAACATGAAAACAGTAACCTTGGTAAGCCTAAAGCTTCCCTAACATGAAAACAGTAACCTTGGTAAGCCTAAAGTATCTTTAGCATGAAAACAGTAACCTGGTAAGGCTAAAGCATCCCTAACATGAAAATAGTAATCCTGTAGAGAATATGTGTAGCACGAAAACAGTAACCTTGGTAAGCCTAAAGCATTCCTAGCATGAAAACAATAACCTTGGTAAGCCTGAAGTATCTCTTGTATAAAAACAGTAAACTTGGTAAGCCTAAACCATTCCTATTATGAAAACGGTAACCCTGTTAAGACAAAATCATTTCGAGCAAGTTTAAACTACAAACAAAATATTAAACTTTAAAAATTTGACATTCATTCGCAGGTTCTTGCTGTGCAAATATTAAAGCACAAATTTCTTCCTATCCGTATCTCAAGACCTCTTCCTATCTGGTATAGCGATAGCAGATTTTTTGAACACCGTCTTTATTAAACTAGTTGTAATATAATCCACCACACAATCTTAAGTCACGTTCGTCTGATGCATATGATTTGTCACGCCCGGAAAGTCACCTAACGTCTTTCCACGATTTTCTTCAATAAAACTAAAAATATATATATAATTTCGCTTGATGCCGCTTGGCCGAGCCTTATTTTCTCTCGGAAGGCCCTCTGCATTTTAATTCCAGAGTGTTCTCCATGTTTATTGTTGTTTCTTGGAGCAATGACAACGAGAGATGTTCTTCCGGTGGAACTAACAAACGCATGTCTTTCTTCTGATGCTCAGTCTACCAGCAATTCACCGAGATTCTTACAGAAAATGGTTGACAAAATCACTCTTTTCCATCAACTTGAAGACCTCGGGGAAAAAAAATTCCAGATCCAATTTAATAATGATTGTGTGTCAAATCTCAGCGGTCGATGAAAAAATGATGCATAGGAGACTTTAAAGAATCGCACTTTTGTGAAATGTATTGAGGTCAGAAAATAAAGAAAAAAGGGATAAGTAATGTGTAGTCCAGTGGATACTACAGTCCACTCTCAAGGTGACTCTGGCCCTCATATTGCACGTGCATCTAAAATACCATTGTTTTTCTTTTCTTTCTTTCTTTGTACTTACAATGTCCAGAAATGTAATGTGGTCTATTTTTAACAAAACACGTTCTTTTTCGCTACAACACGTGTTAATAAGCACTTATTATTTTTCAATCTGACCCAGCATGGCCAAGTGTGTTAAGGCGTTCGACTCGTAATCTGAGGGTCGTGGATTCGCATCCCCGTCGCGTCAAACATGCTCGCCCTTTCAGCTGTGGGTGCGTTATAATGTGACGGTCAATCCCTCTATTCGTTGGTAAAAGAGTAGCCCAAGAGTTGGCGGTGGATGGTGATGACTAGCTGCCTTCCCTCTAGCCTTACACTGTTAAATTATGGACGGATAGCGCAGATAGCCCTAGAGTAGCTTTGCGCGAAATTCAAAACAAACATTCTCACTACAATACGTGTTAATAAGCACTTATTATTCTTCAATATACAAATAACTGACCTCATTAGGTTCATGTAGTGCATAATCTTGAAATAAAACCAAGACGTAGCAGTTGTCAGAATATCCTGAAAGTCTGCAACAAAAACAAAATGAGAAAATTTGATTAATAACTGCTGGTTGGTTTTTCTTAAGCACAAAGCTACACAATGGACCATGTATGTCCTGTCCCCTACAAGTATCGAAACCTGCTATTTACCACTGAGCCACTGGGAGGAAATCCACAACTAATTTGATGGTTTTTAAGAAGTTTCTACTCAATGTCGTATGAACGGCGTAAAACAGTTACTGGTACTATGTTATGCTGGCCCGGCATGGCCAAGCGTGTTAAGGCGTGCGTTATAATGTGACGGTCAATCCCACTATTAGTTGGTAAAAGAGTAGCCCAAGAGTTGGCGGTTGGTGGTGATGACTAGCTGCCTTCCCTCTAGTATTACACTGCTAAATCAGGGACGGCTAGCGCAGATAGCCCTCGAGTAGCTTTGTGCGAAATTCAAGACCAAACAAACAAACAAACAAGTATGTTATGACGCTGTGGTTGACACAAAACATCAAACACATATCACTTATTAATTATTCTATTGCTTATTATTGGTTAAAATTATGATAATACTAAAAATAAAGTGTATGATCGTGCAATTAAAATAATAATAACAATTCTAAATAACTAAATAAATAGTATTGAATACTTGATCCTTAACCCTAAGTCTCATTTGTAAATCACTAAATAAAATTGACAATAATTACAATTAACTTACTTAATTTAGTTCAACGACAATAGGTATTGTTCATGCAGTTGATTATAAAAAAACGCCTAGACCTCTATTATATCTGTTGTAACCTAGACGGCCTGATGAGCCCTAGTAATAAGCGAAAGGCCTCGTCAGCACTGGATACAGCAAATGTAGTGTTGTTGACATATTCTTAAATGTACAATCAGCCATTGTTCTCTGTAATCAGCAAACCAAAACTTTTTTTAAGCTAAAATGTTTAGTGCAGGTATTTCGTCTTTCCATATATACAAGCCCGGCATTGCCGGTGGATAGAACGCTCTAATCGTAATTCGAGTGCCATGAGGTTCAAATCCCCATCACACCAAGCATGCTCTCCCTTTCAGCCGTGGGGGCGTTATAATGTAACAGTGAATCCCACTATTCGTTGGTAAAAGAGTAGCCCAAGAGTTGGAGGTGAGGGGTGACGGCTACCACGGACATCGAATCCGTACTTCTAAGAAGTATAATTCCGCATAACCACTGTGCCACTGTGGGGACAATAATTACAATGAAACAATCCGAAATTTATATGTCTTGTTTTTTCAAAAGTATGTTATGATTCTGTTTAAGCCCAAGCTAATAAGCTGTGGTTAAACACGGGTATCGAAGCTGAAACTTTGAGTTCTCAAATTTACTGTTGAGCCATTGAGGGACATAAGGTATTTAACTTGTAGTTCGGGACAAGTTTTTCTGAGGGTAAAATTATCGATCTGACGGACTCTCTACGACTCCGGCCTGGAATGGCCATGTAGTTAAGGCGCTCGACTGGAAATCTGAGGGTCGCGGGTTCGAATCCTCGTTGCACCAAACATACTCGCCATTTCAGCCGTGGAGGCATTATAATGTGACGATCAATCCCACTTGGCAAAAGAGTAGTCCAAGAGTTGGCGATGAGTGGTGATGACTACCTGCCTTCCCTATAGGCTTACACTGCTAAATTAGGAATGGCTAGACTAGATAGCCCTCGTATAACTTTGCGCGAAATTCAAAACAAACAAACAACCCCACCCCGAGACTTATAATGCTGAAAATTAGATTTCGATACCTGCTACGGTGTGAACACAGATACTCCTTTGCACTGTTTTGTATTTAACAAAAAAAAAAGCAAAATTATTGCAGTCTTTTACACCATCTGATGCAGTCAATCTTTGAGGGGCCCGGCATGACCAGGTAGTTAAGGCACTCAAATCGAAATCCGAGGGTCGCGGGTTCGATTCCCCATCACACCAAACATGCTCTCCCTTTCAGACGTGGGGGCGTTATAATGTGAAGGTCAATCCCACTATTCGTTGGTAAAAGAGTAGCCCGAAAGCTGGCGTTGGGTTGTTATGACTAGCTGCCTTCCTTTTAGTCTTACACTGCTAAATTAGGGACGGCTAGCGCAGATAGCCCTCGTGTAGCTTTGCGCGAAATTAAATAAAAAACAACAACAAACAACTTCGGGAAAGTAATGTTTTGAACAACAGAGTTTTATCTAAAGTAAGCTCCCTAGTGGTACAGCAATATGTGTGCGAGCTTATAATACTAGAAACCGGGTTTCAATGGGCAGAGCATAGATATCTCTTCGTGGAGCTTTGTGCTTAATAGCAAACAAAACAATAAACAAGTAAAATAAATTACCGGAACATCTTCCTACAGCTTTAAAATGTTTGTATAGCGTAAGAAGAAACTGGTTATTACAAACCTACACTTTATATTGAAACTTCAAAACACACGAAATTAAATCGCGAGAAATTGAACCCTGGATTGTAGCGTTGTACGTCTGTAAATTTACTGCTGACCCACAGCGAAATACTCTGCTATAACAAAGTACAGTTTTATAAGTAGAGTTTTCGCTATTTCAGGATGAACGAGTTCACAAAGAATTGTAATAAAATAAAAATGTTTCGCTACCAAGATTCTTTAAAGTCTTTTGAAACTGACACACAAAACCTCATTGTTTTGTGAACGTATTAAAGGAAGTATGTGAGTGTTCGCTATTTAGCGCAACGTCCAGTAGGACACTGGTATGTCCACGAACTCCCACCACTATCAACCGATTTCGATAGCCGTGGTGGACAAAGATAGAGATAGTCCATTATGTAGCTTAGTGCCTAAGTACAAACATCTGCAGTTCAGTGTATATTGTAATACTATTGACATATAAAACATTATTAAACACTAGTCGATTACTCATGGCGCCAGTGCTCACTTGGGGTGCCAGCCGTTGGTGGCTATGAGTGATTTGCAGCCTTGTATAGTAATCTCCGTTGATTTGTTTTTCTTGTCCGAAGACAAAAAACATGTCAAACACTCCGTAAACGTTAAATCTGCGTGTGACCTCTTCACCATTGTTTTGCTCCACTGCGCACAGCGAATTCGGATGCTCAATTTTCTTTTTCTGTACATATGGTAAGGAGCAAAATAAAGTTCTCCGTGACGGGTACCAAAGGCGAAACGAGAAAGTCGTGACCCCTAATCCCTATTGCAGATCTATATGCACACATGATAAAAATTTCGCGAAGATGAAGGTATATCTTGATGCCAAAACAAAATGTGGCAACACATATTTTTAAAAATACTTACTCTCTGATAATTGGCCATTTTCAATGACTCCTACAAGTACACATCACGACAGTGGACATAGTAAATATCACACAGGTCTGATTCTTTAACAGTGGACATTGTAAATACCACAAAGGTCTGATTCTGTAACAGTGGACATTGTAAATACCACACAGGTCTGATTCTGTAACAGTGGACATTATACATATCACAAAGGTCTGATTCTTTAACAGTGAACATTGTAAATATCACACAGGTCTGATTCTTTAACAGTGAACATTATAAATATCACACAGGTCTAATTCCTTAACAGTGAACATTATACATATCACAAAGGTCTGATTCTTTAACAGTGAACATTGTAAATATCACACATGTCTGATTCTTTAACAGTGAACATTGTAAATATCACACAGGTCTGATTCTTTAACAGTGGACATTATAAATATCACACAGCTCTAATTCTTTAACAGTGGACATTATAAATATCACACAGGTCTGATTCTGTAACAGTGGACATTATACATATCACAAAGATCTGATTCTTTAACAGTGGACATTATACATATCACAAAGGTCTGATTCTTTAACAGTGGACATTATACATATCACAAAGGTCTGATTCTTTAACAGTGGACATTGTAAATATCACACAGGTCTGATTCTTTAACAGTGAACATTATACATATCACAAAGGTCTGATTCTTTAACAGTGGACATTATACATATCACAAAGGTCTGATTCTTTAACAGTGGACATTGTAAATATCACACAGGTCTGATTCTTTAACAGTGAACATTATAAATATCACAAAGGTCTGATTCTTTAACAGTGGACATTGTAAATATCACATAGTTCTGATTCTTTAACAGTGAACATTATACATATCACAAAGGTCTGATTCTTTAACAGTGGACATTATACATATCACAAAGGTCTGATTCTTTAACAGTGGACATTGTAAATATCACATAGTTCTGATTATTTAACAGTGAACATTGTAAATATCACAAAGGTCTGATTCTGTAACAGTGGACATTATACATATCACAAAGGTCTGATTCTTTAACAGTGGACATTATACATATCACAAAGGTCTGATTCTTTAACAGTGGACATTGTAAATATCACACAGTTCTGATTATTTAACAGTGAACATTGTAAATATCACAATGGTCTGATTCTTTAACAGTGGACATTATACATATCACAAAGGTCTGATTCTTTAACAGTGGACATTGTAAATATCACACAGTTCTGATTCTTTAACAGTGAACATTATACATATCACAAAGGTCTGATTCTTTAACAGTGAACATTATAAATATCACAAAGGTCTGATTCTTTAACAGTGGACATTGTAAATATCACACAGTTCTGATTCTTTAACAGTGAACATTATACATATCACAAAGGTCTGATTCTTTAACAGTGGACATTGTAAATATCACACAGTTCTGATTCTTTAACAGTGAACATTATAAATATCACAAAGGTCTGATTCTTTAACAGTGGACATTGTAAATATCACACAGTTCTGATTCTTTAACAGTGAACATTATACATATCACAAAGGTCTGATTCTTTAACAGTGGACATTATAAATATCACACAGGTCTAATTCTTTAACAGTGAACATTGTAAATATCACACAGGTCTGATTCTTTAACAGTGAACATTATAAATATCACACAGGTCTAATTCCTTAACAGTGAACATTATACATATCACAAAGGTCTGATTCTTTAACAGTGAACATTGTAAATATCACACATGTCTGATTCTTTAACAGTGAATATTGTAAATACCACACAGGTCTCATTCTGTAACAGTGGACATTATACATATCACACAGGTCTGATTCTTTAACAGTGGACATATTAAATATCACACAGGTCTAATTCTTTAACAGTGGACATTATACATATCACAAAGGTCTGATTCTTTAACAGTGGACATTGTAAATATCACACAGGTCTAATTCTTTAACAGTGAACATTATACATATCACAAAGGTCTGATTCTTTAACAGTGAACATTGTAAATATCACACATGTCTGATTCTTTAACAGTGAATATTGTAAATACCACACAGGTCTCATTCTGTAACAGTGGACATTATACATATCACAAAGGTCTGATTCTTTAACAGTGGACATTGTAAATACCACACAGGTCTGATTCTGTAACAGTGGACATTATACATATCACAAAGGTCTGATTCTTTAACAGTGGACATTGTAAATATCACACAGGTCTGATTCTTTAACAGTGGACATTATAAATATCACACAGGTCTGATTCTGTAACAGTGGACATTATACATATCACAAAGATCTGATTCTTTAACAGTGGACATTATACATATCACAAAGGTCTGATTCTTTAACAGTGGACATTATACATATCACAAAGGTCTGATTCTTTAACAGTGGACATTGTAAATATCACACAGTTCTGATTCTTTAACAGTGAACATTATACATATCACAAAGGTCTGATTCTTTAACAGTGGACATTATACATATCACAAAGGTCTGATTCTTTAACAGTGAACATTATACATATCACAAAGGTCTGATTCTTTAACAGTGGACATTGTAAATATCACACAGTTCTGATTCTTTAACAGTGAACATTATAAATATCACAAAGGTCTGATTCTTTAACAGTGGACATTGTAAATATCACATAGTTCTGATTCTTTAACAGTGAACATTATACATATCACAAAGGTCTGATTCTTTAACAGTGGACATTATACATATCACAAAGGTCTGATTCTTTAACAGTGGACATTATACATATCACAAAGGTCTGATTCTTTAACAGTGGACATTGTAAATATCACACAGTTCTGATTATTTAACAGTGAACATTGTAAATATCACAATGGTCTGATTCTTTAACAGTGGACATTATACATATCACAAAGGTCTGATTCTTTAACAGTGGACATTGTAAATATCACACAGTTCTGATTCTTTAACAGTGAACATTATACATATCACAAAGGTCTGATTCTTTAACAGTGAACATTATAAATATCACAAAGGTCTGATTCTTTAACAGTGGACATTGTAAATATCACACAGTTCTGATTCTTTAACAGTGAACATTATACATATCACAAAGGTCTGATTCTTTAACAGTGGACATTGTAAATATCACACAGTTCTGATTCTTTAACAGTGAACATTATAAATATCACAAAGGTCTGATTCTTTAACAGTGGACATTGTAAATATCACACAGTTCTGATTCTTTAACAGTGAACATTATACATATCACAAAAATCTGTTTCTTTAACAGTGGACATTATACATATCACAAAGGTCTGATTCTTTAACAGTGGACATTGTAAATATCACACAGTTCTGATTATTTAACAGTGAACATTGTAAATATCACAAGGGTCTGATTCTGTAACAGTGGACATTATACATATCACAAAGGTCTGATTCTTTAACAGTGGACATTATACATATCACAAAGGTCTGATTCTTTAACAGTGGACATTGTAAATATCACAAGGGTCTGATTCTGTAACAGTGGACATTATACATATCACAAAGGTCTGATTCTTTAACAGTGGACATTATACATATCACAAAGGTCTGATTCTTTAACAGTGGACATTGTAAATATCACACAGTTCTGATTCTTTAACAGTGAACATTATAAATATCACAAAGGTCTGATTCTTTAACAGTGGACATTGTAAATATCACACAGTTCTGATTCTTTAACAGTGAACATTATACATATCACAAAAATCTGTTTCTTTAACAGTGGACATTATACATATCACAAAGGTCTGATTCTTTAACAGTGGACATTGTAAATATCACACAGTTCTGATTATTTAACAGTGAACATTGTAAATATCACAAGGGTCTGATTCTGTAACAGTGGACATTATACATATCACAAAGGTCTGATTCTTTAACAGTGGACATTATACATATCACAAAGGTCTGATTCTTTAACAGTGGACATTGTAAATATCACAAGGGTCTGATTCTGTAACAGTGGACATTATACATATCACAAAGGTCTGATTCTTTAACAGTGGACATTATACATATCACAAAGGTCTGATTCTTTAACAGTGGACATTGTAAATATCACACAGTTCTGATTATTTAACAGTGAACATTGTAAATATCACAAGGGTCTGATTCTGTAACAGTGGACATTATACATATCACAAAGGTCTGATTCTTTAACAGTGAACATTATACATATCACAAAGGTCTGATTCTTTAACAGTGGACATTGTAAATATCACACAGTTCTGATTCTTTAACAGTGAACATTATAAATATCACAAAGGTCTGATTCTTTAACAGTGGACATTGTAAATATCACACAGTTCTGATTCTTTAACAGTGAACATTATACATATCACAAAGGTCTGATTCTTTAACAGTGGACATTATACATATCACAAAGGTCTGATTTTTTAACAGTGGACATTGTAAATATCACACAGTTCTGATTATTTAACAGTGAACATTGTAAATATCACAAGGGTCTGATTCTGTAACAGTGGACATTATACATATCACAAAGGTCTGATTCTTTAACAGTGGACATTATACATATCACAAAGGTCTGATTCTTTAACAGTGGACATTGTAAATATCACACAGTTCTGATTATTTAGCAGTGAACATTGTAAATATCACAAGGGTCTGATTCTGTAACAGTGGACATTATACATATCACAAAGGTCTGATTCTTTAACAGTGGACATTATACATATCACAAAGGTCTGATTCTTTAACAGTGGACATTGTAAATATCACACAGTTCTGATTATTTAACAGTGAACATTGTAAATATCACAAGGGTCTGATTCTGTAACAGTGGACATTATACATATCACAAAGGTCTGATTCTGTAACAGTAGACATTATACATATCACAAAGGTCTGATTCTTTAACAGTGGACATTGTAAATATCACACAGTTCTGATTATTTAACAGTGAACATTGTAAATATCACACAGTTCTGATTATTTAACAGTGAACATTGTAAATATCACAAGGGTCTGATTCTGTAACAGTGGACATTATACATATCACAAAGGTCTGATTCTTTAACAGTGGACATTATACATATCACAAAGGTCTGATTCTTTAACAGTGGACATTGTAAATATCACACAGTTCTGATTATTTAACAGTGAACATTATACATATCACAAAGGTCTGATTCTTTAACAGTGGACATTATACATATCACAAAGGTCTGATTCTTTAACAGTGGACATTATACATATCACAAAGGTCTGATTCTTTAACAGTGAACATTGTAAATATCACACAGTTCTGATTATTTAACAGTGAACATTGTAAATATCACAAGGTCTGATTCTTTACACTTAAACTTCGATAGATATTTAGTGAAAAGTGTTTTTTTTCTACTTATGTGTCCTTCTTGTCAAATGTTAAGTATTATTTTTAATACTAAATCATATCTTTGAAACAGCTCGATGTACACTCCAAATTTTTTTAAAATATGTCATTAAAACCGTTTTACAAAAGTATACATATATATATATATATATATACAAATAAGAAAACTCAATTTCTCAAAATATTTGATTTTGAATCCAATTTTTGCCTGAGTAGATGAAGACATTGACCAATAGGGTTGAGTCTCGGTGCTAATGTATCTATGTAGATAAAGGTAATGACCAATAATTTTGCTTCTAAATTGTAATGTATCAATACAGATAAAGGTAGTGACCAGTAGCTTTGACTATGGATTTATAAAGATGAAGGTAATGACCAACAGTTTGATTCTGAATCCTAATTTATTGTCACAGATAAAAGAAATGGCTAGTAGGATTGGGTCCTAATTTATTTATATTTTTGAAAGTAACAACCAACAATTTGATAATGAATCCTAATTTATTTATATAGATGTAGGTAACAACCAACAGTTTTGGTTCTAAGTCCTAATTTACTTATATAGATAAAGAAAATGGGTAGTAGGATTAAGGCATAATTTATTTATATACGTATATGTATATATATGAAACTAACAACCAACAATTTGATTCTAAATCGTAATTTATTTATATAGATGTAGGTAAAAACCAATAGTTTTCGTTCTGAATCCTAATTTCTTTATATAAATGTAGGTAATAACCAATAGTTTTGGTTCTGAATCCTAATTTATTTATATAGATAAAGGTAAAAACCAATAGTTTTGGTTCTGAATCCTAATATCTTTATATAGATGTAGGTAACAACCAACAGTTTTGGTTCGGAATCCTAATTTATTTATATAGATGTAGGTAAAACCCACATTTGTTTGTTTGTTTGTTTTTGAATTTCTCACAAAGCTACTCGAGGGCTATCTGCGCTAGCCGTCCCTAATTTAGCAGTGTAAGACTAGAGGGAAGGCAGCTAGTCATCACCACCCACCGCCAACTCTTGGGCTACTCTTTTACCAACGAATAGTGGGATTGACCGTCACATTATAACGCCCACACGGCTGAAAGGGCGAGCATGTTTTGGCGGCTTTGGTTCTGAATCCTAATTTCTTTATATAGATGTAGGTAACAACCAACAGTTTTGGTTATTAATCCTAATTTATTTATATAGATGAAGGTAATAACCAACAGTTTTGGTTCGAAATCCTAATTTATTTATATAGATGTAGGTAATAACCAATAGTTTTGGTTCTGAATCCTAATTTCTTTATATAGATGAAGGTAACGGCCGATATTTTTTAAATTCTGAATCCTTATTTATCTGTTTACTTGAATACAAAGAATCAACAACGCATTTCAATATATAAAGTATCCTTATTGTTCCTTAAACGTTCTCTGCTGATTCTACAAGTATAATAAAAGTGAGCTTTTCTACGCTGTTATAAAGATGAAAAAAAAAAGGTAATTTGTCTCAATTTGAGAAAATCCGCTACTAAAAAGACATTAACATATTGATCTAAAAGTCTCTGGAAAGAGTAAGCGACAAATTAGCTCATCTCTGCATCAAACAGTTGGCGTGTTGTTGTGTTTTATTTATTTGTTGATTTTGTTTTTTTAAGCACTAAATATTGTTTATTGTAATCCGTCTCTAGATCTGATGATGACAGCTCCACAGGGGTAACAGTTGTCTCTAAGTCCTCAATAGGAAATGTCATTTAATACAACCACGGTTTTCTGTAAGCGGGCGCTTTCTGTAAATGTCGCTATCGATCTGTTGTCTGGTTGAAGCTTGCACTTAGTCGTAAGTTGTCACTTTGCTGGGTCTTACAGAAAAGCCTGCTCACGGGGAAGCGTATATCGTATACGCCAAAACATTGGCGGCCTGTTATTTGAAGAAACCTGACGTTATAATATAACAAAACAAAAACAGCGGTACGGTTATAGAGAAACAACAGGGGGGGGACTAAAACTACGTCTTCGAAAAACTTTCTCAGCGGGGAAAAAAATGTATCGAAATTCTATCGGTTTTTCAACAAAATGGAAATACAGGACAATTCTGCGTTTATACAACCAAGATAGGTTAAAGTTCAACAAAAAATACCTAAATAATAACACTCACTAAAGAAATCTCATAACATATTTAACTTAATTATTATGCACCACAGCGACATATTTCTGTTACACAATTTGCAACAAAGACAGATAAAATATAATAAATTCCTTAACTTATCTTTAGATGATTCTACATAAAGTACGTTATATTTTTAAGTCCAAAAATAATATATAATTTTCCTTTGTTTTTAAGTTAGTTGTTTAATATGAGTCACTGGGAAAAAATCATTACGTGTTTCAAAAGAAACTCCATTAAAGTAATTATTTCTATACCTTAAAGATACTGAGATGGAGGTAAATAAAATTATTCTGTATGTTATACATAAACCGTTATCCATAACTGGACAACAAGTATTGATTGGTTCATTGTTACTGTCTACGTCTGTCTTAGACCAACAAGACTGTTTGTTTGGTTTGTTTACTTTTGAATTTCGTGCAAAGCTACACGAGAGCTATCTGCGCTAGCCGTCCCTAATTTAGAAGTGTAAGACGAGAGGGAAGGCAGCTAGTCATCATAACCCACCGCCAACTCTTGAGCTACACTTTTACCAACGAATAGTGGGATTGACCGTTACATTATAACGCCCCATGAGAAGGCGAGCATGTTTGGTGTGACGGGGATTCGAACCAGTGATCCTCAAATTACGAGTTGAGCACCCTAACCACCTGGTCATGCCAGGTCCCCAGAAAACAGTGAATGTCCATTTTATCCTACAGTTGGTTTTAATCTCAATAAAACGGTTTGCTTTCTGAAATTTGCACTTGCTCTGAGCTGATAAATTAATTTATTTAATAGAGGAAAATTCAATGAAATTACTTATAGTTTTAACGTTTTATATATTATGGTACTTGAAAGCATGAAACAAAGATAGGTAGCACTTTTTTTTTTTGCTCTAAAGAACGAATATTAACGTACTTGACAAAGTCTAGTGTGTCCGTGTGTGTGTATTCATTTGTAACTGGTGAACCATTAGATCAAGTATCATTAAACCTGGCATATGCTATTAGACCCCCGGGGAGTGGCATAAAAGGTCAATGAACTAATCTTTCCACTTTTATGTCATTCCCCGGGGTCCCTATTTATTTCTCGTGCGTTAAACGGGTATATCAGTTAGTATACCCATAATATAAAACAAATAAACATATTGGTGAAAGGGTCTGGTTTATAAACTGTTGTTCTTTTTATGTTTCAATTTTGTCTTATTTTTGAAGGTGAAACAAAATGTAGTTCGTTCTGTGTTTACCTCTGAATAACATTGGTGTTAGCCCGGCGTGACCAAGTGTGTTAAGGCGTTCGAATCCCGGTCGCACCAAACATGCTCGCCATTCCAGCAGTAGGGGCGTTATAATGTTACTGTCAATCCTACTATTCGTTGGTAAAAGAGTAGCCCAAGAGTTGGAGGTGGGTTATGATGACCAGCTGCCTTCCCTCTAGTCTTACACTATTAAATTAGGGACGGCTAGCGCAGATAGCCCTCGTGTAGCTTTACGCGAAATTCAAAACAAACTAATAGAAAACCAAAGGGTTTGTGTTTTGTTTACAAATATTAAGGAGTAGTTCTACAACCACTGAAATAATAAAACAAATGTTTATATGAGAAATATTTTTATCTAAAATAAAAAAACCAAAATATTCAACTTAGAGATATAAGTTAAACTTTTTTCTTTTACACAAATAACTTAAATAAAACACACGAGCTTATTTAGTCAATGTAGAAAAAAAAACTTTCTTTAAAAAAAAGGGTTCGTAATGAAAGTGTTTTTCTTATAGCAAAGCCAGATCGGGCTCTCTGCTGTGTCCACTGAGAGGAATCGAATCCCTGACTTTGACGTTGTAAATCCGTGTACTTATTGTTGCCACAGCGATGGACTTTATAAGCCTGTTATTTCACAACTAAAAATTCCTACTGTGCAATCATATAACTTCTTTTTATTCGAGTATTTCTCAATTGGACACTCTATATCTGAAGTCTCAGCTGTAACTCATTTTATGTATCCTAATTAAATGCGAGTCCAGTAGTTGAGCTCGAAACTTGTGGGTAGCAGGTATGAATCACCTTCTTGTCGAACATATTCGCCCTTTCATCCGTGGAAGCGTTATAATATTAAGGTTAATCCCAGTACTAGTTGGTAAAAAGAGTGGCCCAAGAGATGACTCTTCTTGTTATTTACTTGCTGTCTTTTCTCTAGTCTATCACTTCAATATTAGTAATGGCTAACGCAGATAGACCTTAAGTAGTCTTACGCAAAATTCCACAAAGAAGCCAACCAATGGCATTCGTGCCACCTAGCGACTTAATACCTAACGTTTTATACAAACAAGTAACATTAATGTTTAACGACAAACTGACTAAACAGTTTAAAAGTCTGTTTTTTTTATATTCTTACTTCATATTCAGCTATAACAGTGGTAATAATAGCAGCATTCCTGTTAATCTAACGGCTTATGTCACAAAAAATGGAAGTTCGATACCCGCGGCGGACAGAGCACGAATAGTCCAATACGTAGCCTTGCACTTAACAATCAACAAATTTATATATATACATAAACCACAAATAAAGTTCAGTCCCCTGGTAGGACAGCATTGAGTTTCAAGTCGTATAACGCTAAAATCCATGATTCAATTCCTTCGCACTGGAATGAGGCCAGAAAATAACAACGACAGAGTTTAATAGAAATTCTCAGACCTGAACAACGGTGATGAATTTTTTACTGTTTTTCACATTTCTGCCTTATACTTTGCATTTGCATTTCTAAGCCTCGTGTTATAAAATACAATATTTAAAGTCTTTTAACACACGCATATTTCAGGGTAGACTTCAACCTTACTTAAATACATGAAGTTCAAAGAACACTTCGTGAACGTGCACTCTAAACTAATAACACTAGGAACGTGAGCAAACATAGTAAAAGTGAAGAATACTCAACCAACAAATAATGAACAGTTTATTTTATGTGTTGTGAAAGTTGCACGTTTTTCTGACTCACGTGCCTGTGTCTATAGAAAAACCAAAACAACTATTTATAAGATTAAACGATGAACTTAGATCGTCAGTAACAGTTGAAATTGTGATGGCGTCTGAAAGTAATTTAATTTTAATAAATCTGGCTTTTTCACTTTTCATTATTAATATTTCTCGTAAATGTATCTTTCCTTGTAGTTTTTTTTTTTTAATTAGTGTCGTGTGTATCCAGATCAGGCTTAGCACGTTATAAAGTATTTTTACACCTAGCACCCTCAAGCCTAGATTTATTCAGTACTAATTCTACTAGCAAGCTAGACCAATTCATAATTTCATTTTGGACTTAAACGTTTGGAACCTTGCACTACACGTGTATATGTATATACAGATTGTGCCAGAAGTCTGGAACAGCGGTAACTCTACTGATTTGCAACGCTAAAATCAGGAGTTCGATACATCTCGGTGGACACAGCAGAAAACCCGATGTGACTTTGTTATAATAAAGAAAAAACAGCCATAGGAAAAATAGACATTATAAAGTTAAACATATTTCTACTGTCGGTTGTACGTACTTAAGAAAAGAAACATTCTTATAGCACATTATACAAAGAATTAACATGTTAATGGCTGTTAATGCCACGCAATTTGAATAGTAAATATATTAAGAATAAATTGTATACTTTTCCCTATGGCTCCAGATTTTGAGGACATCCTATATAAGAGGTATTTGTATCTGTTTCGTGTAAGTCTAAACGTTTTCATTTGTTATTATCATTAAATTAGGTAATTAACAAACTAATTAAATATTTCAGTGATTTTCTTCCACGTGTTTTTAGTGTTATGTTTTATAAAATCACGGATTAGCCGTTTTATTTAATGAAGTTCTCAACGGATGAAATAAAGAACGTTCAAGAGCTTCACAGGTAAATAAAGTTAAGAAAGTTTTCTAAGAAATTATTACAAAGAATGTAATTATTACAAGGAGTGGGATTTACTCGAATTAGAGCGGGGTAAATTTAGTATCCAAATGGCACTAACCGAAAGGTCTCGTCGGCAGTGTCAAACCACGGTTTGTTTGCTTTGAATTTCGCGCAAAGCTACTCGAGGGCTATCTGCGCTAGCCGTCCCTAATTTAGCAGTGTAAGACTAAAGAGAAGGCAGCTAGTCATCACCACCCACCGCCAACTCTTGGGCTACTCTTTTACCAACGAATAGTGGGATTGACAGTCACGTTAAGACGCCCCCACAGCTGAAAGGGCAAGCATGTTTGGTGCGACCGAGATTCGAACCCGCGACCCTCTGATTACGAGTCGAACGCCTTAACACGCTTGGCCATGCCGGGCCCTCAAACCACGGGTACAATAATATTGAAATATTATATCAGTACACGGTATTCTTACTGAAAGCCCCCACCCAAGTAGCACAGAGGTGCGTCTGGGGACTCACATTGATAGAAACCGGATTTCGATACCCGTCGCAGGCAGAACACAGATAACTCATCATGTAGCTTTATGGTACAAACAGACACACTTACTAGAAACTCGACTTTGTGTCCCTTTACCCACACCATAAAAATAACCAAAACACTCTTGACATAATTAACATCTCAACCATTAGTTTTCGTCTTGTTACCCGGTAAACCTGTTAGGCGCCAGTATTAAGAAAAAAAATGTATTATTACACCAAATGTGACGTAATATAACACCAAATGATGGATCTTGTATGTTTTACTTCTACACACAGAATAAATGTTGGTTTCACGCTCTAGATATTGGTTTCATCTTCACACTCTCAGTGTTGGTTTTATTTTCATACACTGAACGTTAGTTTTAGCTTCGCATTCATAACATTGAATGTACATTCCCACTCTAAATATTGGTTTTATCTTGACACTAAATATTGGTTTTATCTTGATGCTAAATATTGGTTTTATCTTGATACTAAATATTGGTTTTATCTTGATACTAAATATTGATTTTATCTTGACACTAAATATTGATTTTATCTTGACACTAAATATTGGTTTTATCTTGACACTAAATATTGGTTTTATCTTAATACTAAATATTGATTTTATATTGATACTAAATATTGGTTTTATCTTGATACTAAATATTGGTTTTATCTTGACACTTAATATTGATTTTATCTTGACACTAAATATTGGTTTTATCTTGATACTAAACATTGGTTTTATTTTGACACTAAATATTGGTTTTATCTTGATACTAAATATTGGTTTTATCTTGACACTAAATATTGGTTTTATCTTGACACTAAACATTGGTTTTATCTTGACACTAAATATTGGTATTATCTTGACATTAAATATTGGTTTTATCTTGATACTAAATATTGGTTTTATCTTGATACTAAATATTGGTGTTATCTTGATACTAAATATTGGTTTCATTTTCTTGCACAGAATGTTTGTTTTATTTTCACACATTGTTCAGCTCTGATAATTTCTACTGAGCTTTGGGTTTTATCTTCACATCCTAAACATTAGTTTTATTTTAATTCTCTCAATATTTATCTTATCTTCACACTAAATTATTGTTGTATCTTTCTGTATAAAAAGTGTGGGATGCCGCAGTGTATTGTTTCCAATAGCTCAACGGTATGTCTGCGGACTTACAACGCTAAAAACCGGGTTTCGATACCCGTGGTGGGCAGAGCACAGATAGCCCATTGTGTAGCTTTGTGCTTAATTCAAAATAACAACAACAACCAAACTTAGAAAAAATAGTATAAACCAATGTCTGGATTGCTCTATTTCTTACCGTATTGTTATGTTTTTACTACATATTTATTAGGTTTCCTATCACATTTCATGTAATGTTTGAAATTATTTACAATTTATTCGAACTTTAAAAGTCTACTCTCTCGAGGTTTTAATGGACGTCAGAGTACACCGATTAACCAATAAATTAACCCACTGGTTTGTCATGTTCTACCTCATTCTTTCGGAATTTTTATCAGATAAGCTAGCATTTAAGTGATGTTACAACCACCGAATTCAACTTTATAGGACTCCGATCTTACACAATTCAGTTGTTAATCATATAGTGTCGCTTAATAGTTAATAATAATTTATATGAATTAATCTTACGAGACATTAATCACTGTTAAAACTCTAATCGTTTGAACACAAAGAATAATTTAATTGATGACCGTTCTTGTATAAAGCAACCAGAATATCTACTTTATGCTGTTTAATGAACAGACTCTTGAACATTTATAATAAGAGTGGCGTTATGTGAATAAAACAGCCATAACATTTCTTCGTACGTCAGCGTTCCGTGCAGCTCGTGCGTGACAATATATCAAAGGTTTTCTCTTTTACAACACTAATTGGAGGTGATAACTTATGCTTGTTTGTTTGGATTTCGAATGTTATCTGCTATAACTGTCTCTAATATAGATATATAGTATTGTTAGAATAGAAATGAGGCAGCCAGTCATCACCACCCTCCGCCAACTCTTGAACTGCTCCTTACCATCGATTGTTTGTTTGTTTGTTTTTTGGAATTTCGCACAAAGCTACTCGAGAGCTATCTGTGCTAGCCGTCCCTAATTTAGCAGTGTAAGACTAGAGGGAAGGCAGCTAGTCATCACCACCCACCGCCAACTCTTGGGCTACTCTTTTACCAACGAAAAGTGGGATTGACCGTCACATTATAACGCCCCACGGCTGGGAGGGCGAGCATGTTTGGCTCGACTCGGGCGCGAACCCGCGACCCTCAGATTACGAAGCGCACGTCTTAACGCGCTAGGCCATGCCAGGCCCCTTACCATCGAATAGGTTTGGTTTCTCTTGAATTTCGCGCAGAGCTACACAAGGGCTATCTGCGCTAGCCATCACTAATTTAGCAGTGTAAGACAAGAGGAAAGGCAACTAGTCATCATCACCCACCGCCAACTCTTGGACTACTCCTTACTACCAAACTTGTTTATTTTAAATTTACAACAGTATTTGGTTTAAACTTAGTAATAAAAACAAATTACATCTTCCCATGTTTCATCTACAAGCTTGACCAATGATAGTACTATACATCGGAATATGAACCTAATTCTCGAATGGAAGGTATTTCATCCTGGACAGGTTTTTGATTGAGGTAAAGCAAGAGAACAAAAGAATTACTTCTGAAGCATACTTGTTTTGTTTGTCTAGAACTGATGGAAATATTGGAGGACATAATTGTTTTTAATACGTATTGTTCGTATAGAAAGATATGACTGTCAAATAGCAAAGCATCCATATTACCTCCACAAACTCAGTCTGTGGTAGTAAAGTATTAAATGTTAGATAAAAGTAAAAAAAAATATATTGTTTTCAAACCGCTGTTGTTGTAGACTTTGTATTGTGTTTGGTTATGTTTCCGCTGATGACACACAAAACCAACCTGCTTAGTTTATTTGTTATATTTACACAATAGAGATCCAATATCAATATCGATTGCAAATTTGTAATTATATGTTTTATTTAGTCTTGTGCCAACTGGTGATGAGCAAATAACGTGTTTATAGAAGGAAATAACTTCGATGGACCATGAATTAAGATGTGTAACACAGGGTACTTATCACCAAAAATTGTTTGTTTGTTTGTTTGTTTTGAATTTCGCGCAAAGCCACTCGAGGGCCATCTGCGCTAGCCGTCCCTAATTTAACAGTGTAAGACTAGAGGGAAGGCATAGTCATCATCACTCACCGCCAACTCTTGGGCTACTCTTTTACCAACGAATAGTGGGACTGACTGTCACATTACAACGCCCCCTTTCACTAGAAATATATTCTGCTGTAAAAATAAAAAAAATATCTAATTAGTGAGTTAACTGCTTCATATTTTAAGGGTCCGGCATGGCCAAGTGGGTTAAGGCGTTCGACTCGTAATCGGAGAGTCACGGGTTCGGATCCCTGTCGCACCAAACATGCTCGCCCTTTCAATCGTGGGCACGTTATAATATTACGGTCCATCCCACTATTCGGTGGTTAGTTGTTTTAGTGTTTTATGGCAGAAAGTAGCTAGGCTATCTGCGCCAAATATCCAGTAAAAAGTTAAAAACAAATTTAGTAAAATTCATAACAGGAAATTAGGGTAAAACAACACAAAGTTAAAAAAAAACATAAATAGCACAAAACCAATGTTTTCATCTAGTTTACAGCAGTAAGAGAAAAACTACAGTAATACAAGTTGTAGAGGACTTTCTGTAGCATAATTGTAATTATCATAACTCGCCAGGATAACTAACGAGCAGTTCAAACAGCATCGTTAGTGCCCTGAAGTTCACCTTTCCAGTCCTGGTTTCGAGTTATTTGACATTATGGCCATTTTCTAATTTCAAATCAAACTAGATGGACTGTGATGCTTAAAAGGAAATCACGTTAAAAAAGGTCCAATGAATAAACTAAAAAACTTAAATAGCATTATAAAGATTGGTGGCCTTTAAAAAACTAAAAACATTACCAAGGTGGACAGTGTCACCATCACCAATAACACTGTCTAACATTACGGATACACCTCAGGACAGTACATGTTTAAAATGGCGCCGTCATTGACAGTCATAATGACAACAAGACAGTAAAATGTTGGTTACTGTGACCTGAGTGTTACATAGACTACACATTGGTGCATCAGTTCCAGATAAAAGAAAACGATGAGTTAAAAAACTGTGACCGATGCATAGTCTAGTTAGAACAACTTCCTTCTTTTTGATCCTTACGGAAGCAAGACGACCAAAGTTCAATATAAGGTTTTATTTGGAAAAGCTTGTTTTCGCGTTGCTCACTCCAAGTCGACTGCCAGCTGGCACAGAGCCGAGCCTTGAATACTGACCATAATCCATGTATGGAACAGGCACAGCGGTGATAGTGCCAGAGCAGATAAGTTTAGCTGCGGTGTCAGCGAGCTAGTTCCCGCGAATACCAACGTGGCCCGGTATCCAGAAAAACTGAATAGAAGTAGGTGTTAGAAAAATGGGCTAGTCGGTTTTGAATATCGGAGAGAACAGGGTGTGAGCGAACGTGAAGTGATTCCAGGGCCAGTAAAGAACTAAGCGAGTCAGTATAAATTCATTGCTAAAAAGAGTAGCCCAAGAGTTGCCAGTGGGTGATGATGACTAGCTGCCTTCCCTCTAGTCTTACACTGCAAAATTAGGGACAGCTAGCGCAGATAGCCCTCGTGTAACTTTCAGCGAAATTCAAAGCAAACTTGACATTTCTAAAACTCAATGATTTTATATCTAGATTAATTCTAAATTCGGAACTCTTCACAATGTATCATCCTTCATCAATTTTTTCTCAGTTAACTTACTTTATAGTTTAAACACACAGCTCGTGTTTGTACTAAAATCTTGGTATTACTGTATCACCTGATATTTCTTTTCACTGATTTTTAGGTGATTTGGTATAATATTCGAGTCTCATAATCGTTCAACATCTAGTTAACGTATCTTATAGTATTCTAATTATTTATTTATATACATATAATATATAATGTTAAATTTAGTTCTAAATGGTATCAATATACTGAAGTAATGCGAGTTATATCAAAGCGTTGATCTTGTTTCTTATAAGTTATTATCTACTATTACAGAAAATCCCAAATCCAATGAGGCAAACGTGGATGAATATTTAACAAAGATTAGATGGTTGCATGGCCATGCCAGTAAGTAAAATTATTATGCTAAAACAATGATGGACAAATTGAGATAAGACAAAAACAAGGAGAAAGAAATGTCTACTATATTTGAGACATTGAAAACAGTAAAACAAAAGTAACAGAGAGCCTCCATTTTGGCCTGGCATGCCCCGGTGGTTAAAGCGCTCGACTCGTAATCCAAGGGTCGGGGGTTCGAATCCCCGTAACACCATACATGCTCACTCTTTCAGCCGTGGGAGCGTTATTATGTTCGGTCAGTCCCACTATTCGTTGGTAAAAGAGTATCTCAAGAGTTGACAGTAGGTGGTGATGACTAGCTGCCTTCCCTCTAGTCTTACACTGCAAATTCAGGACGGCTAGTGCAGATAGTCCTCGTGTAACGACCCGGCATGGCCAAGCATGTTAAGGCGTGCGACTCGTAATCCGAGGGTCGCGGGTTCGCATCCCAGTCGCGCCAAACATGCTCGCCCTTTCAGCCGTGGGTACGTTATAATGTAACGGTCAATCCCCCTATTCGTTGGTAAAAGAGTAGCCCAAGAGTTGGCGGTGGGTGGTGATGACTAGCTGCCTTCCCTCTAGTCTTACACTGCTAAATTAGGGACGGCTAGCACAGATAATCCTCGAGTAGTTTTGTGTGAAATTCCAAAACAAACAAAGTCCTCGTGTAGCTTTTCGCGAATTTCAAAAACAAACAAGCCTCCATTTTGTTCAAACTGTGAATAGGGCGTGTCAAAATTACCTTTAATCTTTAAACAGTTTAATATATAATATACCTAAAACAAATAACATATTCCAAGATTCTAGTGAATGGAACCTACTCATGTTAAATGATATTCAATTACGATATATTCTAACACCTTGTAAGAAGTTTGGCTTAACTCGTTAAGTGTGCTAAATCAATAATTGATTTCTTTTTTATATTGATATTTACGTTTAATATGTTTCAAGCACAAAATTCTAGAACACTACCCAGTCTCGTGTAGCAAGATGCTCATTTATATTCTTGTTCATTCATCGAATTGAAACATTTAATCGTGAAGTAGAGAGAACACGTGCATATTAGCTTTTGTTAGTTTCAAGTACAGTTTCTGTGTACTTGTGACAGAAACAGCATAGAGGAACTAAACCTTTTCATCAAGTTTAAACATAATACTGAAATTAGCTCCACAGCTTTTTGTTGTTTTTTTTCAATTTTGCACAAAGCTACACGAGGGCTATCTGCGCTAGCCGTCCTTAATTTAGCAGTGTAAGACTAGATGGAAGGCAGCTAGTCATCATCACCCACTACCAACTCTTAGACTACTCTTTTACCAACTAAGGACTGGATTGATCGTCACATTATAACTCCCCCACGGCTGAAAGGGCGAGCATGTTTGGTATGATGAGGATTCGAACCTGCGATCCTCGGATTACGATTCGAGCGGCTTAACCACCTGGTCATGCTGGGCCGTCACATCAATCTTCACACGATAATTACAAAGACAAACACCAGGAGAAGATGGATAGCATTCGTGCTCCATCAATAAAAATGCGACCATGTGGGTTAAGTTGTTCTTGTTGTTTTGAAATAAGCACAAAGCTCCACAATGGGCTATCTGTGCTCTGCCCACCACGGGTATCGAAACCCGGTTTTAGCGTTGTAAATCCGCAGATATGCCGCTGAGCCACTGGGGCATATGGGTTAAGGTATAATAACCTCATGGTAACTTCAGAAGCACCTGATATTAATTCTATCCGGTTCCACTGAAACAAAGACATAGTGTGAGAAACTTCCATAACCCAACAGCAGTTGGAGACAGTGTCCCCATAAAAATGTTCATTGCAAATGCGCTGAAGAAAATCTACGTCTCCATTAAGGGAGCAACAATGAGTCAACAACGGCAGAAGGCAGAGACCAGTATAAACTTGTCTGACAAACGCCAAGCGAGGTTTGTGGAGAGTGATACTCATTTCGGACCCCGCAGAAGCAAACTCAGATTCCTTAATATAAGCCAAAATATTCTTCAAAATCTAATATTCAAAACACTAAAAAAATTATGGCGAAATAACTTACAAATCCATTGCACTCAAACGCGATCTTCAGCGCCACTACAAATTTTAAAGGAGTACCGCTATATATTGTTTTGATAAAGAAAAACATGCGAGTAAGTTGAGATACCTGTCAGTTACACCAAAGACATTATTTGCTTCATGGATTGGATATTAACTTATATAATTATTAACTTAATTATTTTCAGCAAAATTATTTTGGCAGACATGATGCCTCTGCAAAAGTCCCAAACTATAGACGAACTAAAATGTGTTGAGCTGCCATCTATCGAAAAGTATTAAACTATCACTAAATATGGAAGTAATATTGTTTAAGCTGAACTTAATACTGAGTAATGGTTTTACTTTTCATTGGTTTTCCCACAAAGATACCTGTTGTAGGAAAACAGAATATCCCTAATATAACGAAATTAATTAATACTGTAAACTGTACTAGAAAAACAAATTGATTACTACTTTCAAAAGATATAGCACAAAAAACGTAATTATTCGTGCATTTTCTAAAACTTCTCTTAAATAGTATAAACGTTTAATTATACAGAATTTCCTATATGTCTTGAAAATGTGAAGCTAATAAAACATAATTTATAGGAAGAAGTACATGTGCATCTAGCACAATATTAATAACTTATATGGATTGGTTTGTTTTGAATTTCGTACAAAGCCACTCGAAAGATATCTGCGCTAGCCGTCCTTAATTTAACAGTGCAAAAGGCAGATAGTCATCACCACCCACCGTCAACTCTTGGGCTACTCTTTTACCAACAAATAGTTGGATTGACCTAACATTATAATGCCCCCACGGCTGAAAGGGCGAGTATGTTTGATGCGACGGGATTCGAACCCGCGACTCTCAGATTACATGTCAAGTGACTTAACCAGCTGGCTATGCCGGACCAACTTATATAGAACAGTTAGTGAAAATGCTAGAGTATTAACTGCACTTTATCAAGTCAAGTTTACTGAGTTAAACCCGCAAATTAAACATATTCTAATTACTTAAACTCAATGAAGTACTTTCTTTGTTTTCATTTGAAACTAAGTATTTTATTGTAGCTATTAATGTTAAAAAAAATTCTTACACGTATCACAACATTTCAATTAAAATGTTTACCAAAGAAAATTTCAGCTTCTCGCTTTGAACATCACGAATTTAGAATAACTGTATTTCACTAGTCTTTCCAGCCTTACCAACATCAGTTTTATATCAAGGTCAACCATGCAATAGAGAAGAGTTTTGTTCGAATATTCATGTGTACATAAATATATAAATTTCACCTTTTCTTAAAATGTTTTTAATGGGTGATGTCAGAGGATGATATTGACCTGAAGATGACCTATGAAGGTCGAAACATTGATCTCTGCTTATCAATAAGTCTTAACACCCATAGCAACATTCTGAGATACATTTTTATTTTAAGTGTATCTCTCATCTTCAAGGATGTCGGAACTATTGTAAGAGCTTCCTTCTAATTCATCTTGAACTTCAAATTCTTAGGATTAATGGGTTATTTGGAAACTCTCGTTTGACCCAAAATGGTATTATATTTTAAACATACAAGATACAGTTCTAGACCAGACAGAAGACTCAGTATTGTTTATTAGTTTGTAAAACAGATGTATATAAATCATTATTTGTATTAGCTTATTATAAATTGTATTGTTGTTTGTACATTAAAATATATTTGTGTTAAGAAAGAAAACAATGTATCAATTTTGGCAAATATAACAAATTTGATATATACTACCATTCAATTAACTTGTGAGTTCAAATTTCCAGCTATTTGAAATTGGAGACATCCTAGATAAATTATAATTCATAACACACTAATCACATGGTACTATGGTGTTATTTTAATACAGCTTATGTAAATTAGACAAGATTAAAAAAAAAGTCAAAACACAATCAGCAAAAGTGGTTGACATTCATTCTTCCCCATAACTTGAACAATTCGGGTTTTAAATAGGATATATCAAAAGACTCAATTTCTTGGTAAGAATGTCTCCACCCCTTAGTTTTTCACTCAAATCACTAAATGTTATACTTTAGATACAAACCTTGTTACTCTAGAAACAGCAAACACACACATACATACATACATATATTTATTTATTTATATTTGCTAACCCTAATGGATATACTTTCACAAGTATAGAATATCAGTATTCTTTATCCTCCATGTAAAGTTGAAATAAACATTATTCTATCATTTGACTGCACTTCATATTCTAATGCACCCTATAAAAAAAAAAATATATAAACATTATTATTCATTTGAAAACACAGCACTAACACAGTTTTCAGCACAAGTCTTATGGAATTAGTAATAGTTCATTGATTAATGTTCTAAGTTAAAACATATAATGAAAACACAGATTATGTGTCTAGAAAAATGTAAATGTTGCTTTTCTTGACTTTCTCAATGACGTCCCTGAACCAGAATCACATGGAAATCTAAAGAAAGCAAACAAATGTTTCAGAGGCCAAACAGACAACAATGAAAAGGGTTATTCTAACCCAACTTCTTCTGCATCATTTTTGAAATGTTCCAGAGGCCAAACAGACAACAAAGAGAAGGTTTATTCCAACCCAACTTCTTCTGCATCATTTTTGAAATGTTTCAGAGGCCAAACAGACAACAAAGAAAAGGGTTATTCTAATCCAACTTCTTCTGCATCATTTTTGAAATGTTTCAGAGGTCAAACAGACAACAAAGACAAGGGTTATTCTAACCCAACTTCTTCTGCATCATTTTTGAAATGTTCCAGAGGCCAAACAGACAACAAAGAGAAGGTTTATTCTAACCCAACTTCATCTACATTATTTTTGAAATGTTTCAGAGGCCAAACAGACAACAAAGAGAAGGTTTATTCTAATCCAACTTCTTCTGCATCATTTTTTAAATGTTCCAGACGCCAAACAGACAACAAAGAGAAGGTTTATTCTAGCCCAACTTCTTCTGCATCATTTTTGAAATGTTCCAGATGCCAAACAGACAACAAAGAGAAGGTTTATTCTAGCCCAACTTCTTCTGCATCATTTTTTAAATGTTTCAGAGGTCAAACAGACAACAAAGACAAGGGTCTAACCCAACTTCTTCTGCATCATTTTTGAAATGTTTCAGAGGCCAAACAGACAACAAAGACAAGGGTTATTCTAACCCAACTTCTTCTGCATCATTTTTGAAATGTTTCAGAGGTCAAACAGACAACAAAGACAAGGGTTATTCTAACCCAACTTCTTCTGCATCATTTTTGAAATGTTCCAGAGGCCAAACAGACAACAAAGAGAAGGTTTATTCTAATCCAACTTCTTCTGCATCATTTTTTAAATGTTCCAGACGCCAAACAGACAACAAAGAGAAGGTTTATTCTAGCCCAACTTCTTCTGCATCATTTTTGAAATGTTCCAGATGCCAAACAGACAACAAAGAGAAGGTTTATTCTAGCCCAACTTCTACTGCATCATTTTTTAAATGTTTCAGAGGTCAAACAGACAACAAAGACAAGGGTCTAACCCAACTTCTTCTGCATCATTTTTGAAATGTTTCAGAGGCCAAACAGACAACAAAGACAAGGTTTATTCTAACCCAACTTCTTCTGCATCATTTTTGAAATGTTTCAGAGGCCAAACAGACAACAAAGACAAGGTTTATTCTAACCCAACTTCTTCTGCATCATTTTTGAAATGTTTCCAACATGTTTATACTTTCTTGTAATTTATTTGAAACACTAATTTGTAATATCAAAAAGTTAAAAATTCAAGGTTCTTGTGTGACCATAATTGAAATACACAAACGATCAACGTTTATAAGTACACAATTAAAAATGTTTAAGACAGAACAACAGCATTAAAATAGACATATAATCTACATGTTTTAACAGCTAATAACGTCATCCTGATGTGTGTAAAAGTCTGTGCAAATTTATATATATACATATACACAATGACAGGTAACGGTCATTAGTTGACATACTGAATTTGGAGAAGCCACATCATCTGTACTTTTAATGTTCCATTACTTCTACAGATTCTCCAAGATTTCTAACAGTTGTATAATTTGACGGAGCTGAAATAACACTAAATAACATGACATGCACCACTTGCATAATCAGCTGATGGTACACAGCCATCAATTTCATTTTTAACATTTCTCTTATGTTCAATTATTCTCAATTTTAAAGTTATTCTATTTTGACCAATACATACACAACCATATTCAGTTTTATAAATTTTCATTTTCACCATTATACTAAGTACATCTTAGTTTTAGTTAAGATTTTAATCAATGGTATGTAAACTAGAATAAAATTTTGTTTCTCAGAATTTTGGAAAAAATTAAAATAAAAAGCCTAGAACATGTGGCAAAAATAACATTTTCTGTTTCCTGAGTGTCAAATGATGACTTTAGCTTACATTTTGTTATTATTATTTACAGCTTTGTCAAAGTTTCTCAGACTCTATCAACAATATCAGACAAGATTAATAACAGATAATTAGTAATTATACAGTGCAAGTTTTATTAGAAGAAAACATTTACAATAAACAAAATAAGTCTTACCAATAGTTCCCAATCTGCATCATTTACAAGTACCAAGATACCAGGTCTCCTAATGAAATATTTTCAAAACTTAGGCTAGTGATTACTTGATTTAAAATAACAACGATAATGTGTGACAATGAAAAAAAACTGAAAAACATTACTTAAACATTTCTTAAATATTAACCCTACTATTACTGTTAGAACATGAATACAACAGTTTTGCACTATTCCACTTCAAAGAATGGTAAACAGAAGATATACAGGATGGTAAATAGATGATGAATCAACACAAAGTCACATTTGTCCTCTTGACTGATTCTAACAATAGATAACCTTTAAAGTGGTACAGAAACATTTTGTTATTCACTCTATTATTTCTGATTTGTTTGACTTGTTATTTAGCAAGTTAACTGTTCTGTTCAAAGTCATGGTTTGTATAAATTTCTGTATGAATATTTATTTTTTTGCAAACTAATTATTCTGTTGCATGTATCATGCATATTTTTGAGGTTTATATATGTGACATTCATGAATAAACTGACTTCTTTGCAAGTTTGGTTTGGTTTGAATTTTGTGCAAAGCTACTTGAGGGCTATTTTCACTAGCCATCTTTAATTTAGCAGTGTAAGACTAGAGAGAAAGCAGATAGTCATCACCACCCATCACCAGCTCTTGGGCTACTCTTTTATCAATAAATAGTGAGATTGACCATCACCTCACAAAGCCCCCACAGCTGAAAAGGTGAGCATGTTTGGTGTGATGGGGATTTGAACCTGCAACCCTCAGATTAAAAGTCGACTGTCCCAACCACCTGGACATGCCGAGCCTTCTTTGCAAGTATCAGATAGGTCTAGTTACTAATGACAAATGAACAAGGAATTTGTGTAGTGATCTGTATTTCCAAATGCGACTAAGTTTTAAACAATGAGCATATCGAAAGAACTTCAACTTTCCATCTTTCAAAATGAATCTCTGTTGAACTAACACAGTGTATCTCAGAACAGCTGGTATGGGTATTAACACTTCTACTAATAAAGCAGAGAGCAATGTTTTGACCTCCCTAGATCATCTTCAGATTAACAGAGAGTTTGCAACTTACCATTGCCAGGCACACATCTTAGGGACGAGAGTATAAACGGGTACTGGATTGTAGGGGGAGTTCCAGTTGTATGTTAGGTTAATAATTAGCTTAGGTATAAAGGTGTTTCTTTATATTGGTTTAATTTTGGTTTTAGTTGTTGTATAAGTAGAGCTTCTTTGATTTTGCATTTTTATATTTGTTTCCCTACTTAATATCTGGGTGTTCTCTATGGTTATATTGTGTTTATTTAATTTGCAGGCTTCAAAAATTTGTGAAGGTGTTGTGTTTTTTGCCGTATTTGAATCTAGTTTCAATTTTCCTGCTTGTTTCTCAACTACAGAAGTCGTGGTAGTTGTTGCATTGCATTTTATAATGTTGGTTTTGTGTTTGTTGGTGTAGTTTTTCATAGCATGGACTTGTTTTTCTACTTGGTTTTTGAATAAATTTGGTGTTTACTGAAATGTTGTGTTTTGTTACGAGTTTTTTCCAAATGTTTGTTATTTTTTCACTGACATCAGGAACAGATGGTATGCAGCAGTGTAAGGTTTTGTAGTTTGTTGTATCTTGGGATTTATTATTTTTTGTTTGTTGTTGGTCGAGGTGTGTGCAATGGTTTTTGGAGGAAATTTGCTGATGTAAAGGAAGTGTTGTTTAATTTTGTGATTTCATTATTAATTTTGTGGCTTTGTTTGTTTTCTTAATATCTTGAGTTTTTGTTTTGTTTCATGTCAGGGAATGTATAATCCAGTATGGGTGATTCCATGGATTTCTGTTTTGTATTGTGTACCAGTTCTTTTGATATTGAGGTTAAGAAATGCTATTTGGTCAGTTTTCTCCTGTTCACAGGTGAACTTAATGTTGGTGTGTATAAAGCTAACGTGCTTGAAAAAACTAAGTGTGTGTTCTGTAGATGTGAATCCAGCAATTGTATAGTCAACATATCTGAACCAGTACAGTGGTGGGTGTAAGGCTGAACTGATCATTTAAGATTCAGTCTGTCATACTGTCACAACAATGTTGGCTAGAACTTGTGACATGGGATTCACAATACTTAAGCCATTTATCTGTAGGTAGTTTTGGTTACTGAACATAAAATTAGTTTTGGTAGTAGTGGATTCTGTAAGGTTTACTAACTGGTTACTGAGTATGTGTATCAATGGGTTTGGGTCTTGGATATAAAGTTCTAAAGCTATCTTGCAGGCTTCAGTTGTTGGGACTTCTGTGAGGAAGGAGATTACATCAAAACTGGCCATTAAGGCTTTATGATTTAGTTGATTAAGAATAGATTTAAAGTTAAAAGACTTTTTAAAAAAGGAGCTGGCTGATGTTACATATTTAGAAAATGTCCACACTGTATATTTCCTGAGGCTGTAGTTAAATGATTCATAGGTCGACATTATAGGTCATACTGGACAATTGGGTTTGTGAGGTTTGAGGGTGCTGTATAGTTATGGTGTGCATGAGTCAGTCTTTCATAGGTAAGAGTAAAGGTTTTCTGAGATTGTGTTGGTTCTTCATTTGTAGAAGCATTTTGTTTAATTGGTTTTTGTTGGATTCATGTTTATTTTTTTAATGTATTCATTATAACGACATCATTGTCTTTATTTTAAGTACACTTTTTATCATCAAGAACAGTAATACACAGCAGACATGAGAGAGAATAAAGGCTCCACTAGTTCAAGAAACCTCCCATTCATTCTTGTATGACAGCATCACCATTAAACGATGTTTCTCTTGAACCAATCCTCAGCTGTAACATACAGACACTATCCACTTAGCCAGTAAAAGATACTGCAATCATTGACCTGTTTAACATGGTTGTGTGACATTACTGCAACATTCCCTGCTACAAAGCAACTAGAACAAAGCTTCATTGGTTTTGTGGACCATGTGTTTATGTCAAAACTGCATAGAAGGTTTTAAAATTCTAATATTAATAGAAGCAGGTGGAAAAACATACAACGTGCCTGCATGTCACATATCATATTATGATAGAAAACTCTTAAAATAATTGATAGACATCAAAATGGGATTTTTGCATCTTAATGTGAGTTTTAATTAATTGTCCCAGATACTAATTATTCCTCAAATTTAGACACTATGTTGAAAATTAAGCAAACTTCAAACATGTTTGTAACTTTAAATATAATTCTGCACTGAAAATCATGATTATTTAATTATTTTCATGCTTAGAAATAATTTTAATACTTTAAATAATATTTTTCAAATAACATTCACTACACTAGTTAAAAAAGTAGTAGTCTCATGGCTTAAAAAAAAATTACGAAAATGAGAACAAGGATTTATGGTTGGAATGAAGACAGTTTAAAAAAGTTAAGCCAGACTTCTGTTGTATCCAGGACAAATGAGTAAAGCAAAGAACAAAGACAAAAAAAAATTCAAAAGCAATTTATCCAAATATAAAAAAAACTCAAAAATGGTCAAAGTTCTGTGCAGCCTAAACCATTTCTTCTGGGATATTTTTTAAACAAGTGAAATAGAAAAAGTCTTGCTTAGAATAATAAAATGAGTAAAGCAACCAGCACTCTCAAGAGGATGCATTCCCAGACTTTTGGTCACTGTAGAGTTGTGGAAAGTTCAAAGGTCAGAAGACAGAAGAAAGGGGTAAGAAGATTCAACCCATATTTACTTTTTGTTTTTCCTGTCTTGATACTAATATAATCAGTAAGATTTGTTTCATCTTCTCAATGTCTTTCCTGTCTTGATACTAATATAATCAGTGAGATTTGTTTCATCTTCTCAGTGTCTTTCCTGTCTTGATACTAATATAATCAGTGAGATTTGTTTCATCTTCTCAGTGTCTTTCCTGTCTTGATAATACTAATATAATCAGTGAGATTTGTTTCATCTTCTCAATACTAATATAATCAGTGAGATTTGTTTCATCTTCTCAATGTCTTTCCTGTCTTGATACTAATATAATCAGTGAGATTTGTTTCATCTTCTCAATGTCTTTCCTGTCTTGATACTAATATAATCAGTAAGATTTGTTTCATCTTCTCAAGGTCTTTCCTGTCTTGATATGTCACAGGGAATTTCCTTTTTAGTTCATTTCAAATTTTCATGTGAAGCTACACAGTTGTCCCTAATTTTAAATTGAGAGTCTAGCAGGAAGTCAACAACACCCACTGCCTACTCTTACACTACTCTTGTCTGGCTGAACAGTGAAATTTGACTGTAACCATTATAGCATATCCACAACCTTAGAGTACAGAGTACATTTTGAGGCAAAGGAACATAAACCACAAATCCTCACAATCCACTCCTACCAGCTCTTTTTAATATTTGGCATGTTTAGTGACTATTCTAAATGTATATTATAACATGATAATACACTGTAGGTGTAGAACTGTATTAATGCACTACATATTTTTTTTCTTACAACAGTTGTTATGTTCTGCTGAACTGTATTTACATGAGTGTTCTGTAGCAAGAAACTGAGAACTCCTACACTAAAGATGATATAGGAATTTCACTGAATCAGATACAAAATAAATGCTCAGACAGTAATGATTTAGACAAAATGTCTCAAGATTTTCTTCCTGCTTGTCACATCACTGTTACCCTAAACTTACAATTGAATTTAATAAATTGATAAAAACATTTAAATCCACATAATTTACGCATGGAGAGGACAAGCCATGAAAACTGTAGGGAATAACACTGGCTAAACATTAATTTTTTCTGTCAATCATTTTATATTCAGCCTATTCTATACTTACACAGAATCTCCTTGAATAAAAAATTCTGGTCGTTCTTTCAATAAATTGTCTTTTATCCACTTCAAAAGATTTTGTATTGTCCCTTTAAAGTAAAAACATTTTTTGCATGTAAATAGTGAAACCATATTTACTACCATAGAATTTAATGAAAGTAACTTTGGAATAAGTACTCGTATAAATTCATATTATAGTAATATAATTATTAACTTCAGTAACAAATTATAGTAATATAATTATTAACTTCAGTAACAAATTATAGTAATGTAATTATTAACTTCAGTAACAAATTATAGTAATATAATTATTAACTTCAGTAACAAATTATAGTAATGTAATTATTAACTTCAGTAACAAATTATAGTAATGTAATTATTAACTTCAGTAACAAATTATAGTAATGTAATTATTAACTTCAGTAACAAATGGACTTGAGCAAATTAATATAACCAATAACACATTTAATAGTTTGTTTTTGTTAAATATGTCAAGTGATTGTTCAGATGGATGTTCACAAACTACAGAAACAACGTAAGGATGAGTTCCCAGGCCATATTATCTCTCCTTCTACTAAAGATGGTATTTTATGTGATAGGGACAGAAGGGAGATGCCCATGTAAACTGAGGCCAGCATTGCCCTAACTATTTTTGCATGTTTTTCAAAGTCCATCAACTGAATGTAAATGGAAGCTTCCAAGGGCCCATAGTGTATTGTTTTGAACCAGTAGTTTTCTATGATCCATTACAGTTGGTTGACTGGTTGGTTCCAAGTCAGATTCAGTATCAGATAGATCTAGGAAATGCACTATTTTGCACATTCAACAACAAAATATTGTGAAGAGCATCCCTCCACCTCCAAGGTAACTAACATTTTACTGTGCACTCAAATTTTACTTTTTTAATAGTCTCACCAAGTTAGAATCCTAAGAAGTGGCAGCCATGTTTGATAATGGTATAAGGTAATTTCCCATTCTATGAAGGAACTAGTATGCTGACTTAGATAAGTAGTTGGGTGCTTTACCTTGATGGAACTTTATCTTATTTGCATACAATTACACATTTAACATTTTCACTTGGAATGACTTTATACAATATTACATATTACCAATACTAAAGCTGACTGATACAAAAAATAAATAAATTTTAAGCATAAAAAATTAAAAGGCAGTTTAAAATTAAAAACAAATATCACCTCATACTTCAATACAATATTAATAAAATAAAGGTTGCTAATATCAGAAAATGTACTAGGATTCTCTGTGTAGGGATTGCGTGGACACCTATATTATCGTGATACAAAAGCCATCCAGATTTCCTTTCCTACAGGTAATCAGAAGCTAGATACGAAAAACTGCCTACCATTGTCTCTAGTGTATATGCCTCTTTTCAGCTATCCAGAGCATCCCAAATTCAAAAACCAGAAAATAGCCAAAACTAAGATATCTTATTTTCATTCATTATCACCTTTCTTCAGTAGGCCTAGCACCTACATAGGTCTAGCAGTAACAATAACTTTATCATCACTTGACAGTGCAAAATAGTCTTCAATCTCTGGCTACCTATTTTATTATTATTATCATTATTACATGTAAAATTTATAAAGAAAAAAAATTATGATTCTAGTTCAAGCAACATTATAGAAAGATGACATTCCTCTAAAAAGTTAAAGTACAGGCTGAAACAGAAATTCATTCCCAACAATGAATGAACATAAGATGACTGTAACATGTAGAATAGTCCATGCTTTCTACACCATACAATCCGTGTCTTTATAGAACCAAACCCTATATGAGGTACGGAGGAAAAATAAAATAAAAATCAATAGACATACAGGTCATCAGAAGCTAGATATGAAGTGATACTTGGCACAGTTGCCCTATCTTTGATGTCTATACCACATTCCCACCATCCAGAGCATTCCAAAGTCAACAATTGGCAAATAGCTAAAACCAACACTTCTTATTTTTGTTCACCTTTCTTCCACAGGCCTAGCACCTATTTAGTTCTAGTAGTAACTATAATCTTATCATCTGGTAGAACAAAACAGTCTTTAGGGTCTTTGACCACCTACATATTTATTATTATTATTATTATTATTATTATTATTATTATATGCAAAATTCATACAGCTTTACATTACACTCTATAACTTAGTAATCTATATATTCCATCTTATAAAAACAAATGTAAAAAACAAGTATTGGGAAAAATACTTGTCACAAAATAAAAAGGCTATGTAGGGCTGGCTAATGAACCAGAAATGAGGAGCCACATAAGACAGGGATGGAAATGGACATGTCACATGATCCAGTTAACCCTTTCACAATGGGCTTGGTTTAATGTGCATGAGTTTGTCTACACATTTATACACATTAAATATTTGAAATATAACTTTTGATACAATATGTATATTGCCACAAAATCTGGCAGACTTTTCGTAAAGGTTACACGTATTTTGTTCACAAAAACAATGAGATTTTTTAAAGAAATATTTTTACTAAAGATTTGTTTGTAAAAATAGTGTTTTGTTACTAGTCTGAGTGCAGAGTGATTTCATGTTACGATTAAAAAAAACTATTCTTTGTCCAAAAATTAACACATATTATTTGTGTAATCTCTAAACCATCCTAAATACACTTCAAATGTTTGTTTTCAGTAAAACTTTATATTTTGTTATTTTAAATACTATAAATATGTGAAGTCTGTCACTTGTCTAGCCTCATAACCATCATATAAAATTAGGAAATAAATATAAATTATGCTTTTTTTATGTTAGAATGACACATAACACAAAAATACAAATGTTTAGTCTAAATAGCTTAATACTCCTACGAAAAGTGGGGCCTAATAGGCCCCAGAGCAACTTGAAAGGTTATTAATATTAGGCTAATAATTTTGTATTTAAATGAAATTGCCATTTAAATCCTTTAATGAATGGATTAACGAGATTCCCACTGTCCCTATCTACTATCTAGCGAAACCACAGCCAGGGGAACAGGCTTGGAGAAATCAGGACTAGAAATGTCTTTTCGTAAGAGTGTTAAATTTCATCATACCAAAGTATAGTAACTAAGATATTTTTAGATTTTATAAAATATGAAGCTTCAAGCAGACTAAAGACAACCTGAAAGCCTTTTCAAAGAATAAAATGGCAGGGAAAACCACTGAGCTGTTGATTGGTTATTCACATCACTATAACAATAGTATATATGAGACCGTTTCTAAAAATAGAAAGAAATGAACGGGCCCGCTGTGTTTGATTCAGTACATAAGCCATATCTTAGCAAAATAAAAACATGTGAGGTTCTTATTTTATATTCCAGCTTGTCAGTATTGGTAATTTGAGTTCCTAATTTGTATGAAATTACAGACTTAGTAATTTGACATCACAAACACCTAATTTTAAACAGCACTACATTCAACATTCCACGTGACTCACTAACATTTATATTTAAATGTTCTTTTAATATTTACTTTTAAGTCAAGAATTTAACTCATATATAATAAGAAACTTTGAATTATTATCTACAATTTGATTCAAATTTATTGACATAAGCTCATAAAATAGTAGTTCAATAAAATTTGAATGCAAGTCAATAAACATGATGGCAAAGCTTTAGAACCTTGACCCGTTTCAAAAGAGTTAATTATCTCACAGCAGACTTAAACATCTCGACTTTACACAGAAAATAAAATCTCTGCATTATGTGGCTTTCTCTTTTGACTTTAAAATGTTCTCCTAATACTTGTTTTATTAATAGATAAGTTCATTTTTTTATATGTGTAGCATGCAATTAGTCACAACTTAATTTATTACCAATGTTTAAAACTTGATTCATACAAAACTAAATGTGTGTATATTACCAATGTTTAAAACTTGATTCATACAAAACTAAATGTGTGTATATTACCAATGCTTAAAACTTGATTCATACAAAACTAAATGTGTGTATATTACCAATGTTTAAAACTTGATTCATACAAAACTAAATGTGTGTATATACAAAGATGAAGGGATATTTTTCTCACTCCAATAAGAACAGCTTTTCAGAAGTTTCTTTCATACAGAATCAGTTACAAAATCTTAAATAAATACATATTTAAACATCAAGTGTAAGACTTCAATACGTTTAAGTACAAAGAATCGACAGAATTTAAGTGAAATATAATTGCACATGCGTGTGTTTTCATTTAGCACATCCACCTCGGGCTATCTGCTGAGTCCACTGATATATATACTCACATGGTTTGTCGTTGCTAGGCAACGTGACATCAAACTTCTTCTGATTGTTAAAAAGAAGCTCTGCTCCACCACTAATTTGAAAAAAAAAAATTTTGATGAGTTTAACACGTAAGTTTAACACGTAAGTTTAACACCTAAGTTTAACACCTAAGTTTAACACCTAAGTTTAACACCTAAGTAAGTTATTATGATCACAGTTTTATAGTAAGTCTTGCAAAGTTTGTCTCCAATTTACAAAACTTGTGCTTCCTATTTAAAAAAATTAAAAGGTTCTCTGTGAATTTTAATATTTATTTTAACAAAGCATAAGGTTTACCTAAGGATTATCACTGACAACTTTGAATTGTGAGAAGTGGCTTATTTTTGCCAAATCAAGTGAAACCCCACTTGCATATGTGAGACCTTCTCAAGAGTACAGTTATTACACACCAGTTTCACAGTTACTGTCAATTTCACAATCACAGATCAGACTACAACCTGAGTCAATTTTCTCAGATTGGTCAGCATAATAAATGCTCTTAACAACTTCATACGACCACTAATTTTCCTTTTCCTAGCTTTACCCAGTATCATTATTTGGTTAGAAAGAAACAATCTTATGGAAACACTTAAATAATCCAAACAAGGTTTTTTCAAATACATCTGGGCAGGTAACATTTTCATAAATAGTACAGTAAAATTTCTATAGTTTAGCTGTTTTTTTCAAATCAAAATCTTCTCCAAATCAAATGTGCAGAACTTTATTATTTTTTCCATTAATTTTTCATAAACTTAAAAAATCTGTGAATGATTTTTCTCTTTTTCACAAACCTTAATAACACCCTAAAATACACTTTTTACTTCCATCTCACTGCTGCATTGTATTTTAGTACACACATAACAGAATACCGTGTCTCTCAACGAAGACAAGTGATAAAGTATTTATGAATCGGGCTTCTGTTAATCACACTATCTGGAAACCCTTATTTTACGTAATAAATGCAACCAGTAACTAATAAAAACTTTCAAGCTAGTCAACTAACAATTATGGTAATAACAATAATACTTGCATTTTTTGAGTTCCTGAGCAAAAGGAAGTAATCACTTTGTAACATGAATGCACAGCCACATTTTTAGATGTATGTCAACAATAATATGCTGTAAAAATTACAATATGATATTAAAATGAAAGCTGAACAAAGTATCACTGAAAGACAAAATTTGTTTGGCTAAAGAAGTTAATAATTGCAGAAGGTTTTAGGATACCACCAAAGACTTTCTACCATGCTAGGAGACAACTGAAATCAGCAGCAAAAGGAACTGACCAATCTACCATGCTAGGAAAGTAAAATCATGAAAGCATATTACTTTCTACCATACTACAAAACAGGGAAGTTATGTTGAAATCGGTAAGAGGATGAAATGACCAAGCATATTAACACATTTGCTGCCAATTACGAGTTAACTTATAGTTGACTGAGAGGTTGGCATTGCCAGATATGAGAAGACTCATTGCAACTTCTTTTAATAATGTCAAGCATCTTATTTTCTTTTCAATGCCAAGGATTAACATTTATATTTGAGGCTGAAGATCTCAGGCATCACTTCTTCACTTTAGATAGTACAAGGTATCTTGTATAATGATATAAAATGACCATGCAAGATACAGTACCTTCATGTTTTATTGCACAGTTGTAATAAAAGTGTACTAATTTTTCATTTATTAGTTTAACTTAGGAAAAAGAAATTCCTAATCTGGCTTAAAATATGAATTTATTGTAACAAAAAAAAGCAGTGTTTGGCATAAAATAGCATAAATCACCTTACACAAAATAATTGAAACAAAAGAGAATCTCAGTAAAATCACATAATTGCATACGACATTATTTAAACCAATTTTTCTACACAAAGAGATGGCTTTTCAGTGCAAACTGCACATTCATATAATATTTCCTTTCTTACATTTTTCCTTGTGCAAACTCAGCATGGTTTGAAAGGTCTTGCATTCTTTTCTGTCGGTGGACTAGGTTCTAAGTAATAAAACCTGTAGAAGCAGGGTTCTCAAAGGAAATTTTTTTTTTGGCATATAATCACAATCATTTAGTTCACTTTTGCTTCACACGGACTCCTCTCTCTAAAGTCACCACAAGATTGCTCATTTTTGGAACATAGAAAGAAAAATCATTTTAATTTGCCACATATGAGGTAACTATTTCATTATTGTGATTTGTCATGTCACAGAAGGCATATTTATACACATATATATGCATCAGAAACAATCACGTTAAAGAAATGTACTAAAAACCCAATTTGGTAAACAAGACTAGAAACAGTAAATGCTCTATGGCAGCGAACCTGTTAAAAAGGTAAAAACTTTGATGTACAGAACTGTTAATGATAAAGATCACATTGTTTAGAAGACCATCAATTAAATCCAAACTGGATACTCTTAGAAGTCCATCTTGCAGCAGAGACCTTTACAATGTTTTGCTAAGTGGATGATGAAACTATTTTAATGTATGGAAGATTGGATATCAAAGAAACACCACCAGTCCCAACAGACTTCTTTATATAATGTTTAATTTACTCAACTTTTCTTTTAGAAACTATCAAGTTGTAAGTGAAAACTTTGAGATTACCACCAACTAAAAACAACAAGTTTATTAGCTTGTGTAAAGCTTGTACCTAAATACCCTTTTTCTCAACCCTTCCTTATAAATTACTTCCTTAAATTTTATATAACTTTTTTCTCATGTTTCTTAAAGATTGGAGTTAGGGAAGTTCTGTGATATTTAACATAATGAAGCATTTTGTTTTGTTTTTTTCACAAAAGCAATTCAAGGGGATTAAGAGAGATGCCATGTAAGTTATACATCAGTTAGGCTTACATTATTAGGTTGGAAAGTTACTAGTCTGTTGAAATGTGATATTATAAAAGAAAATCAATATGGATATGCTAAAGGGAAACCATGACTTTCTAATCTTTTTTTTTCTCTATGGATGTTGCTTATTATCTGATGTACCTAAATTTCCTAAAAGCTTTTAAGGTGCCACACAAAAGATTAGCTAAGAAAATATTGGTATGTGTTAAGATTATCAAATTCATAAGTAGGGTGGTAGTATAAAAAAAAACCAACAAAGTTTGTTATCAATTGAGATGGAATCTAATCAAACTGGACCCTTGTGGAGTACTTTAGGGCTCAATGTTTGAGCATAAGCTATTTCTTATTTACAGAAATAATACTTATAAGGAAATGATTTGAAAGTTAGTACAATTTGCAAATGACAGTAAACTTTTGTGTATTAGGAATGACACATACATCACTCTAGGTCTGAACAAACTAGGTCAATTAGTTAGTGGGATATCTTGCAAATTACCTTTATCATCGCACCTGAAAGATAATGCATTTGTATTATGACTCAGAACCTGCAGGTCAAAGGCACAAAACGCATCTTTTATACCAACTTATAACTATGGGAAAGACTATAATATAATGGTAAACAACAGTTAAATGTGGATTATATTAGCTCTCTGTTTAACCTCTAACCCATCATTTCAAAATTAAGGATGGCTAGCAGTAACAAAATCTTAAGGCCAATGAACATAAAGAAAATATGTGCATTTTGTGTTGTTAGACTCAATCACTTATTTGAGTACAGCTTCGAATGATGAAAATAAGAAAAGGGAAAATAAAAATAAAATCCTTTTTTAACATTTAATGGGGAAAATGTGAACACTATAAAATTAGCCTAAATACTAGCTGGTCAAAAGTTTAAGACCATACAGAAATAAAGTCCTAAACAGGGAAGGAAATACCCAACAAGAGGTCTCAGTTGTGAGTAGCATGGCTGTCATTGCGAATAACTGCAGACATTCACTTTGGCAGGGTCGATATAAGCATTTGCAGAAGGCTGGCTGTAATGGTATTCCAAGTGGTGAAAATGGCTTAACGAAGATCATGCACAGTTTGGAATTAGCGTTCATTTCTATAGACTTCCCTTGCCATCCATCCCTAAACATTTTCAATGGGGTTCAGTTCAGACGAACACGCTGGATGGTCCAAAGGAATCACATTATTCACCATCAAAAAGTCCTTTGTCCTGCAGGCACTGTGGATTGCAGCATTGTCCTACTGAAAGATCCAGTCATTTTCACACAAGTGAGGGCCTTCAGTCAATAAAGATGCTCTCTCCAACATGCCAATGTAGCCAACTGCTGTTTGACGCCCCTGTATTACCTGAAGCTTTATTGTTCCATGGAAGGAGAAAGCACCCCAGATCATGATGGAGCCTCCTCCACTGTTTCGTGTAAAAAATGTCTCCAGTGGGATATCTTTATCGTGCCAGTAACGTTGGAAGCCATCTGGACCATCCAGGTTAAGTTTTTTCTCATCAGAGAACAAAACCTTCTTCCACTTTTCTACGTCCCATGTTTGGCGCTTCTCAGCAAAGTTCAACCAAGCTGTTTCGTGGTGTGGAAGGAAGCATGGCCTTTGAAGACATTTAAGGTTTTTAAAGCCTTTCTCTCATAGAGGCCATCTTATTGTTCTTGAGCTGCATTCTGCATCTGTAAGGGCCTTAATCTGGTTCAACGATTGGCTGGTGTCTTGCTGAACAACCCATCAAATCCTCCTGCTCAACACCAGTGACATTTTCTTGGGGCAACCACTTGAAATTCTTGTTCCATATCCCTCAAGGTCTTTTAAGAAATTTGCAACAGTAGTTTTACTATGCCCAATCTCACCAACAATGGCATATTGAGAGAGATTTTGCTTTTGCAGCTCGACAAGTCTGCCACGTTCAAACTCTGTCAACTTTTTGGCCTTTGCCATGTTTTTACCCAATGTAACATAGATGTCAGTGGAAGATGTTGACACAAATTACTAAATTTCGTTACGTGTTTACCGATTAACGCTTCGTTTCAGTATGATCTTGAACTTCTGACCAGCTAGTATTTAGGCAAATTTCATAGTGTTCACATTTTCCCTATTAAATGCTAAAAAAGTTTATTTTTATTTTCCCTTTTCTTATTTTCATCTTTCGAAGCTCTACTGAAATAAGTGATTGAGTCTAACAACGCAAACTGCATATTTTTTCTTTATGTTCATTGGCCTTAAGATTTTAGCCAGCAGTGTGTGTATATATATAATATATTGAATACCTTTCAACAAAATTCAATAAAAACACATACACACACACACACGTATATATATATATATATATATATTTAATATTTACCTAACATATGGTAGCTTCCTATATATCTTGTACAGATTGTTTTTAATAAATATAATGAAATTATTTGTAAAGTGTAGTTTATCGACGTAACCAATTTGCATCATAAGAGACCATGTCATTCGACTTCACAATGATAGGCGATGAATCTTATTAAAACATGCAAGAGGTAGCTAGATAAAGAAAAAAGTAAAAGTCGTTGAATTTCTATAAATAACAAAAGTAAATTGTTAAAAACTGTTTGTTCAGAACGTGTAGACATTAACTAACAGTGAGATTTCAAACTTCAAATTATAAAAAATAAACACTCACCCAAATTCTAACAACACGCGCATTTTTTTTTTTCGTTATTCATATTGGCTGTTATATTTCCGCCCTCTGACCAACGATTCAAATATTAGCAAAAATTACTTTTAATAATAGTATTACTGATATCTTTCAACAACAAAATATTATAATAAGGAAGCAAATTATGTTAATATAAAAGTAAATTTAAATACAACGATTTATTAGCATAATGAAGTAATTTATTTTGGGAGAAACAAACCTGTTTTCGCAAAAGATTGGTCAAAGCACGATGACCGAAGAAGGTCCAAACGTTGTTCGCTCCTCTACGTAAAAAATTTTCTCAACCCAAACGAGACGTTTTACATATATATATTGGTCAAACCAATGCTTTGTTGAAACATGTAGTATGCTCCTTTCGAAATAGGCCTAGCATGGTGAGGTGTTTAGGACGCTCGACTCACTGTATGCGAATTACTGGTTCTAATCCCGTTACAGAAAACAGAGAACGAAAGTTTAGTGTGTGGACAAAAGGGATGCCTGTAATGTCAAACTGTATCGGTATGAAGAAAGGAAAGAATTATTCAAAGCAAGCTAAAATACTCCCGACCGACCACCGATCACACATATAAAGTAGTAAATGAACTTAAAAAGTTGTCAATGAAAGTATTAAATCCGAGAGTATAGTGGTTTATTTCATCTGGTCTAAGAAATGTTAACACAATAATTCATTAATTCATATGGATTTAGATGTATAAACCCAGCACTAGAACCTAATTTGTAAAGTTTTCACACGGACAAACGGAAAACCAAATTTTGAAAGCTATATGAATGGTAAATGACACGTGATAAACGAAGTATATCTTCAAACTAGACGAAAGGTTTGCTTAGTTAGTGTCTAAAAATCGAAAATCCATGCAGCTTTTCCAGGAGATTTAAGGTGGTTTTAGATTGCAATTAATTAAGTGTTCCAAGGCTCGAGAAAAATAGCAAAGTGAACTCTACAGAGTTCATGGTTTTAACATAACGTGCTGATGCAACAATATGGTATTTTCAGTTTAAACCGACTTCTCGAAAAAATAGATCAGGTAAGCCCTTTTTGTAAAGAGAGGTTCAGCAAGATATGTTTCGAACGAATAAATATTGAGTTCCACCATAAAATAACTGAAACTGAGCGAAGAAATATTAGACTGGATAACACAAAGCAACAGTGTGTATATAGCACCTTTGAAGAACAGATAGTTATGTTTACTGGAGAAATGGATAGATTAAACTGGTTACACTATATCAAAAGGTATTGACATAGTCGCCGATTTACTAAAGATGATTTTCAAAAATAACTAAAACTCAAATTACTTAGTGAAACGGTAGTGTCAAGCTTATCCGAAAGTGACAAGCTTTAATAATGTATCTGGCCATTCCCCTTTGAACATTAGGAAAACTGTAACATCGAGATATTCCCGGACTTACCATTGGAAGACACTGTTGTCGATCTTCCTACATAAAAAGCAGTATTATTAGCCAAGTTTTTCAGACCAGATGTTTTCTCCAAGGGGAGACATAGAACAAAAGTAGTTAGAATAAAATACACTTAACAAGTTTTTTTTACCATGTTTATGGGTAAACTACGCATACCTAAAGTAGACAAAACGTCTGAAAAATTATATTAAAAAATAAAGTTAAAAAGGTATGGTATGCATACATACTACAACTATAACACAATAAAATATCGTTTATCCATTGATTAGATTCAAATAATGCATGATTCCATTAAGACAATATTTAATCATAACTGCAAATTGACATGTCAGTTTCTTCATAAGATGCAGGCATAAACGAGAACTCAGGTTATTTCGTTCTCAGGTATATCCTATGATTTCTACAAACCAGCTTTCGAAAGTGATCATACATCTATAACTTATGGACTTTGGGAAGCACTTAAGTCGTGGGGTAGTGGGTGGAGCAACATTAATATCAGTGTGTTGTGTAAAAGTTTTATGTTGTGGAAATTATGACGCAAAGCAATGTTCCGTAACCATGATCATCAAACAGAATATCAATAACTACGTGAAAAGGAGCTTTAAACCTAAGTATTCGATGGTCATGAACTTTGTGAAATTCTTAAGTGTAGTGATTTCCCCTAATAGTAACCAAATATCCTTCACAGGAATTACAGGAGGTCCAACGGAAGATGTATCGTGAAGCGACTCTGAATTCTCTAACTTTTAATAAAGTTTGAAAAAATGAAGGAGACGGGACAAAACATATAGTTAAATGGAACAGTCTTTATTCAAGTCAAAATATATGAAAAGAAAGTGTTCGACAATAACGAAACCTTCACTGTTTTTCATCAGTCCTGATCGTATAATTCATTCGTCCAATCTACGCGTCTGTACTATGTATAATCTTGAAGTAAAGAACTATCTGAAATTCACAAAACTTTTATTATTGTGTTAAGATAGTCGAGAATAATGCATTCAAACAGCTTATAGCAGGATCTTGAAGAGAAAACCACTGTGAGTGTTCAGTAAAAACAAGCATTCTGTCGTATTATAATAAGGTTACACAAAACCCTGGATTAAGGCATGGGCTTATCTGGCTGAATACCAGGATCTCACACTAATTAGGAGGCCTCAAGCTATGATTATAAATGTATTGCACTTAGAGGTTCTATCTCGAGAAGGCCTGTTTTAGCTGAAAAGCCTAGGGCCAAGAAAATCCTTAATCCGGCCTTGGTCACACATAGTGTTTGTTTCGGGTGAACATTATGCATTTTTTGTTTCATTTTGTGCCAGTCTCACTAAACCATTAGGTTAGTGAGATATTTAATATTATTTCATAATCGATATCGTGGTCGAATCTCACGTTATCAAGCGGACTTATCCAATGTAGCTTGAAAGTTAAAACACTTTCGCAAGGATATACCACAAATACTTAGAAATGGTTCAGCAAGAAGTTACGAAATGGACTATCTGTGTTATACCTACCATGGGTATCGAAACCCGATTTCGTAGTGTTGTAGTCTGCAAACTTGCCACTGAACTACTGGGAGACCATGTTAATATATATCTTAACAACAAAAATTTACAAACATAACTTATGTATGGTAAACTTTAATATACTCTTTATGTTAGCTCCGACTATATCTTATACTGAAATAAACTTCAATAAAGTTTCTTTCATATCTGGATTCCATTGAGTCAGCAGTAGATTTACGGAATACAAACACTAAAATTTGGGATTTGACACCATATGGTGGAAAGGGTACAGGTAGTCTATTATATAACATTGCTCTAAAACAAACAAACAAAATATTTCATGTCTATTAGTTTTTAATTAAATGTCCCCCAGTGGCATGGTGGTACTCACACCGCGTGAAAGCGGGTTTCAATATCCATGGTGGGCAGAGCACAGACAGCCCATAATGTAGCTTCGTGCTTAATTCGAAATAAACAAATTTTAAGTAAATCTTTTATGTCTTTTCCTAGGCATTTTCACAGGCTTACATCAATTCTTTTTTTCTTTCGATGCATTATAGAATAGGTTTTTCAGTTGGGGCCTCAAAGGTTTTATCACGTCTGGAAATAAAATGATTTCTTTGTGTATTTATAATCAGAAAATCCTTTCTCTTCACACACACGTATTTAAATACATTTATTCAAAACGACATTAATAATCGCCAGTTTGTTAACTAATTCAGAGAGGGCAAGAATGTCGCCTGTTACAGATCGATGGTTATATTTCTGACACGTAGAAATATGTACATTTCGACGAACGCGACCTCTGTAGGATCAACACGTAGTAGAAATTATTCATAATCTCATTCTTGTCTCAATGTATACGAAACGGTGAAGTACATCTATATTGTAAGGTGTTACTTTGTTATTACATTCTATAAATACCAAGTGTTTGGACGTGTGATGAATATCAAACATAGTAACGTTAAACTGTAATTGAATTTAAAAAGTAGAAACAAGAAAATGGTGCTTATGACAATGATAGCTCGGGTGGCGGATGGATTACCTCTCGCTGCATCCGTACAGGATGATGAACAGGTGAGAAAAGATGCTAATTAATATTATTAATTAGTTTAATATTAGTATTTGTCCAAGTTCATTTGGCATACTATCACAGTAATTCTCTGCTAATAGTATTATTGAATGTATTGCTATTGGTGGTACTTTCTCACATTATTGATTTACTTGAAATTTACAATTTTATTTTAAAGTTTCAAGCTTGTGAATGTTATAATGTGATGGTCAGTTCTGCTATTCATTGATAAAAGAGGAGCCCAAGGGTTGGCAGTGGGTAGTGATGACTAGCTGCCTTCTCTCTAGTCTTTCACAGCTAAATAGGGAATGGCTAGCACAGATAGGCCTAGTGTAACTTTGCATGAAATTCAGAATAAGCCACAATATGTCTGTCTGCCATATCCAATACTGGATGAGCCTTTCAGCCAATACCAGAACTCATTTGAGTGACTTGGATTAAAAAAAAAGTAGTAGTGGTCAAGGTGCTATTTAATTCGTATCATTAAGTTATGCTGATATATCACTCTTGTTTAGCTATTGGTGATACCATAACTATGAGTTTTAATCTAAATATGATGTGAGCATTATTGATAGCAGAATACTTCTTTGTATTTCCAAGGTATGAGAAGAGACCATTACATTCATCAAGTTTATCTTATTTTGTACAAGTGCTACCACACTGTTCCAAACCAAATATATTTGGCTATATTAAACCGTGGTTCTGAAAATATTCATCCAATCTTCTCTTTAGTTTTATATTTTAAAATTTAATGTTGGGGCACTTACCATGCCTAAGACTTGGTAATCTGGTGTTTAGGATGACCATGTTAGAATGTATTTAATAGATTGTTTTACATATATTTTCCTAAAATCTTGAGAAAGGAAACCATACATTTTTCTATCCCCATAAAAATTGTTGAATGGTAAATTTTAAATAAATTAAGTAGATTATATTTCTAGTTTGTTAGATTATTGAGCTTATGATCAACAAGGGACAGTTTAGTATGTCAAGGTTGACACTCCATACTCACTACTCCTGAAGAGTAAAAACTGAAAATAAATTATTTATTTTTTAGAAATTCCCCACATTGTTCATTAAAGATCTGTAACGTGCTAGCCTCTATTACATCAACTAATTGCTCTGTTAGAAAAATGAAATCGTTGAAAGTAGAGTCTAGCTGCATTTTTTTTTGTTTTTTTTTTTTCAATTCTGAAACTTGTATTATCTAGTGTTTGTTTTTTAATAAGTTGTTTCAAAAAAAGCACTGACTCATGAAATTTCTTGTAGAAATCTTTCCGTTCAATCGGGAAAGAGGGTTGTACAGTAATTTTTATATCACTTCTTGAGTTTGTTAAATAAACACACACACACACACACATGACCAATTCGATTTGTTGCTATTTGTGCATGGTACTAATTCTCAAAAGTAATTGTTTATTGTGAGTATGTTAAATGTGGGTTGACTTCAAATTTATGGAAAGAGGATAGTTAACATTGCAAAGCCAATCAGTTAAGAGTGTTGTTTCTGATCATAAGGAAGGAGAAACTGTACTGGTTTCTGTAAAACTGTCGGAAAGATTTGGAAGAGATACAAACAATCAAATTCATTTTCCAATATTAATTCAGAATGCAGAACATTTAAAAAAAAAACATGAGGTTATAACATAATAGATCAAGTACACAAGGAAAATGAATTTTCATCTAAATTAAGAAAAATCATTTTTGAAAATAAACTCATGTATGAGTAATTGACTTTACAATAATTGGGTGAAGACTACAGTGTAGTATTTAAAACTTACTAAAAATAAGGTTTTGTTTTTACCAGGTATACATTAACCCCTTTCGAGATTTGTCTGAACTAATGTATGGAAACCATTTGTTGCAGTATTTAAAATTATTTGCATGTTATAACATGTAACTATTGGAGCTCACTAGATAGCAATGAAAATACTGTTTGTTTTAATCTGTCAGATTTCATTCTGAAGTATATATCACATATACTAGAGAAAAGGACTCCTGTTCTTTGCCATAATTTCACTGAAGTAATGTGCATCACTTATAAACCCAGATATAACATTTATTTGTTGTATGTTTTGGGTAGAAATATAAAAACATACCATAAAAAAAGTTTCATTACTGTACAAGTATAGACTATCAAAAAGTTAAAAAAAACAACAGAAAGTCCTAACATGGACGAGGTTAATAAAACTTTTGATGATTGGAGATGGAGTGATGAAGCCAAGATTGAAATAGATAAATAGGAAAAATAATTTTCTCAAGAAAGTAGAATCTTCCAGAAAAGAAATCGAAATCATATATCTATATAAATCTGTTCTTAGACATTTTATGAAATGAAGTGGTGCTGTTCATAGTTTTTCAAGATATTCAGTCATAAGTTTATTTTTAAATATTGTTAAAAGGTTCTTTCACTTTTCTATAAGGACTCTTCTTTCATACACTACAAGCATGATTAAAATTTTTAAATATTTACACAAGTTCCATGGATTTTAACTTGTAGAGAACGCTGGTTAGGAGTAGCTGCACATTTATTTTATCTTTTACTCAATATTACAATAAAATATGAAAATTTAGTTCCCAATTTTGAGATAGCCAGTTCTGAGGTCATGAGACAAAATGTTTTTTAGCAAATTAGGTTAATGAGTTACAAGGTGATGTGGGTTAGATTTGGAAAAAATTGAGAAAAAACAGTTATGGTTAAAAATAAGCATGTCCCTAGAATGAAGTAGAGGTAACAGGTTTTTTCAAACTTGGTTACTAAAGACTTAAAGGAGAAAATCGGGGTAAAATGCCCCAAGTTTAAAGTGACATGTGAGTAAGACTTACAGGCCTATAGAAAAATGGATATTTGATTAAAAATGAAATTAGGAAATTTAAAGAAATGTATAATTAATGTTTGGCAGTTAGTTTATGACAAAACTAATAGTAAGAATTCTTTAAATGTGTTAAAGATTAAATGTGCAAATGGTAATTGGAACCCTAATGGATGCTGGTGGCAGTGGTGTTTGTTGAAGATTGTGATAGGTTGAACTTTTAAATGTTTTCTTAAATTTTTGCAAAAGAATACATGAACAGTATTCCTGACCTTAAGCATTATATGGCAGATAATATTGTCACAAATCATATAATATTAATCTCTTAATAGTAAATAGAAAGATTGAAAGCAGATAAATCACCAGGACCAGGTAAGTTTCCTCTAGGATTTTAACAGTCAATTGATACTGCTACCTACAATATTCCCACTGTTTAAGGGTTAGGAAGACCAAAGGTGAGACATGACTTTGTGTGTGTGTGGGAGAGGGGGGGGGTCAGTAAGTAGTGGGCAGATGACAAAGGGATAGAAATCTGCCAATGGTACTTTAGTTTTTTAAGGGGCATATTACAAATTCCCTTAGAAATTAGACATACTAGTCCTACTTTTCCAATAGTAAAATTTTAGAATTTGATAAGAAAAAGCTTTACATATTCATGTAGTGAAATATCAAAATAACACCCATATGGATTGAACAAAGGAAGTCTTTCCATACTAACCTATTGTGTGTGTGTCTCCATGGAAACATTAAATGATTTGTATACATATTTATATTTGTCATTAGTCAAATGTAAATGAATTATATACAATATATTTAACTCCATTTTAATTTGAGAAACCACTGTTTCTTCTATATTGTTGGAAAACCTCTTCTTTTTTTTTCCCAGTGGCTCACTAGGTGGTTTGACTGATAAATTTCTAAAATAATTATGGCAGAAGTTGAGGAAACATTATTAAGTTGGATTGTGTGGTTACTGGTTATAAGTTATTATTAGTGGAGCCCACTAGAAGTGGACAATTGCCATTAGTAAGAGTTCCTCAGGAGTCAGTAACTGGACCTTTGCCTTTTCATATTTATTTTATTGATAGTTATAATTAGCATAATTAGTAAATTTTGATTATTACATAAATTATACAATCAGTTGATAAATTGGACAGATATTTGACAAATGACAATTGTAGTAATTTAGGTTAATATAAGTTCGATCTTACATTTAATATAGATTGAGACTGGACATCTAAAAAGGATCTTGGCATAATGGTGAACCAGTAAATGAAGCCATTGAAACAGTGTTCTGTTGCTAGGAGTATAGCTAATAAGATTTTAGTGTTTCTATAGAAATATTCAGTACTAGACTAAAGTGATAATCATATCTATACAAACTGCTATTATTTAGGCCACACTTGGAATTTTGTGTGCAGTTTTTGTCTCTTCATGGTTTGGATGAAGACTATTACAAGATGAAAGATTATTTTATAATGGTAGATTAAGGTTTCTTATTGTCTTGAGGGCCTGGCACTGCCAGGTGGTTAAGGCACTCGACTCGTAATTTGAGGGTCATGAGTTCGAATCCCCATCACACTTAACCTGCTTGCCCTTTAGCCATGTGGGCATTATAATGTAATGGCCAATCCCACTATTCGTTGGTGAAAGAGTAGCTCAAGAGTCAGCGGTGGGTGGTGATGACTAGCTACCTTTCCTCTTATCTTACACTGCAAAATTAAGGACGGTTAGTGCAGATAGCCCTCATGTAGCTTTGCACAAATTTCAAAACAAACCAAAACTTATTTTCTTAAGAAAAGAAGGGTAAGAGGTGATAATATTGAAGTTTACAAGATTATCCAGGAAAGTATTAGTATAAAGGCCTCTGATCCTTCTCTACATTTTCCTGAATTTAATAGGTGACACAGCCTCAAGTTTAAGATTTGGAACAAACAGGGTGAAATCCACTTAAGATCATTTTATTTCTCTAACACGTGATTGTCTTATGGTACTAGTTTGCTATCGGCAGTGGTGGAGGCCACATCTTTAACTGATAATTTTAGAAAAATAAAGAATGAGTTTAAGTCTTCACTTTTTTTCAGAAAAATGTTTATATAAACAAATTAAAATGACATCAAAGGAGTTTCCAAGCCTAATGCCAGAAACATGTTCTAAATTGGTATTACTAGATTCATGGATAAATGTTGAACTTACCAGAGGGCTTTTTTGCTCATGCCAGTTACACAAGGAAAATAAACCTTTTGATGTTAATAAGAAAAATCCCTATGTATAGGTCTTATTTAAGCTAAACTTTCTTGCTGAAAACAGCTTGTGGAAAATTTAATTGCAAGAATACCAATTTTCAGACAAATATTAATGTCCTGTTTGAGGAATCCTCTCATGTCTTTAAGTTGTCTAATGGTTGGAGTAACATTCACATGAAGGAATAACTAGTTTTATAGTAAGCAGTCTTTATTTCATTCACTGGCACTAATAAGTCTTTCTTTTGTGACAGCTAATGCAAACAACATGGAAACTGCTGAAGAAATGGTGACAAATGAGATTCCATACTTTAGGGCCATGAGTGTGCATAAAGATATGCATAGCTGGTATACAAGTTTCAAAACAGTTTTGTCACAACTGAATAAATTTAAAGTTTTTACAAACTGACTAGTCCCAACAGTTATTTTGGAGTGACAGTTACTCTAGCAGTCTGGTCCAGCAACTTGAGGAATCTCGTGTTTGCGGGTTAAGTCATTTATTATCAGTTAAACCCAAAATTTATTCCACTTTTTAAACTTAGAACACAATGAACTGAAAAAATGAAAGATAAGTCAGTCTCTAATTCCAGGCAATAAATTCACGCTTTAGAGCACACACAAGATCACAGAGTTTATCTCTCTTCCCTGCTCTAAAGCACGTGATGAATTGAACTGGGCTCTCTGATACAATAACTTGGTTAAAAATGTCCACGTTTATGAATTTGGTCAAAATCTATTTAAATTTCTGCCACTGTTTGATGAGGAGCAGAATGACAGGGGGAGGACCATGAAGAACAAGTGACAATGGATGATAAAAATTGTGAAGAAGAGTGCTCTATTTGTATGGGGTTAAGATACCTTTGTACAGTTTTCATATGTTTTCAATTCATTCAAAACTTGCAGCCATTCAGAACAAAATATGAGTTAAACTTGAAGTTTTGATATAAAATAAAAATAGAGGGAGAAGCTTATATTCACTTTCCACATAATACTCTTAAATTTGAGTATAGCTTAGAACGTTATAACATCTAAGGCAAAGAATAGAAACTAACATTTTTACTACAGATAAGCAATTTATAACTTCAGCTATGAATATCTGATCATTATCTGTATGTTTTGTTCTGTCAGTTATATAACTCTATCAAAGAAGTTAGGTGGATTCTGCAATTTCTCTGTAATTATTTGTTGTTTTTCTTCTGAATTCCTTGGGTTTCTTTTGTCTGTTAATTGAAAATTAAAATGTGTACGTGTGTAAACAACAGTGATGTCATTGTCAAAAGCCACAAATTAGCAACAGTTTTATTCTTTCACAGTACTGGTAACTTACATTCAGAGTGATAAGTTTGAATATGGTATCATAATATATCTTGTAATGAAATGTAAGCTAATTTTATAGCTAATAATTAAAATTAATGAACACGACTTTGTTCTAAGTACACGATGTAGAATTAGTAGAATAGTCAATAAACATGTAGTTTTATAAATTTACTTGTATGTATACATTTACTGATTATTGAAGTATTATGAAAATGTATTAATTAAAGAGTAAGAAAGCTATTACCAGGATCTGCTGAAAACTGTAGTTTTACGCAGTGCTATCTTTCATCACAGTTAAACTATGATGTAAGTGGATATACAGACTTCTATTTCCAAAAAGAATTGAATGTTTTGCCATTTTCAAGTTAAGTTTAGACACTTTATTCTTTACATCTTTATTGGTGCAAGTTGTATTGTAAAAAAAAATACATAATAAAACCTATACTAGAAGTATAGAACTGTCTCTCATGTGGGTTAAAAATAGTAATTTATTTGAGCATTATGTTGTTACGATATATAAAGCTCATATTTTTCTCACATTACAGGCAGGAAGAAATATTTTAGAATACCAGAACCAAGCTAAAATGTTGTTCCGCAAACTAAATTCACAGTCTCTTCCAAGGAGCAGTATAGAAACGGGACCATACATGTTTCAGTAAGTATACATTAACATAATTCTAAATTTATCATTCAGAAAATATAAATTAAGTTATAGTTAATTAAATCTACTTGTCCAAATAATGTCTTCTAAGTAATGAATATAACAGAAGTCATTAAACCTACTTTAAGTTGTATATCATTTTTGTATGTTGGCGGTCATTGTTTTTACACTTGTTTGTTAATGAGTTGTAAGCTACAACTGATATGGGTTCTTTGAGAAAAATATTCTGTGTTTTTAACTGAACTTTTCTTTGGTCATTTTGTGTTGCTTTGTCCAGGATTAACTTTGTTCATATAGATAAGTAACAGAAGTTTCATCTCTAACCGTAACAGAAGTGATAACTAGTACCATACTTTTCTTCCTCTTTCTGCAAGAAAATAAAAACATTTTTGAAATTTCAGTAAAGATTTATAAAATAATGAAACATGGAATAGTTGTCTGATTCCTCCTTCATTGTGGAATGATCAACCAATGTTGGCTGGACAGAGTAACTTGTCACATCATTAATACGTAATTCTTTTATTGATCAGGAAACTAAGACACTGGCTGAGTAAAGATACAAACTCACACTTTGAGTAAATTTTCTTTTCAGGTTTTGACGCAAATTTATAAACTACTTTTTGACATCCTTGAAATGATAGATCTTGACAGAAGAAATTGAAACCAACATGTTACCTTTATGTTCTTATTTTTTTCTAGCAAGTGCAGCTAACACTTGGAGTGATAATTTTTATGGTATCACACTGACATTATTAGCACTTTTACGTCTAAAGTAAACTAATTCTGTGTGATAAAATTAAAAGTAAATAATCTCGGAATTCAATACACACAAAAAATTGAAATATGTAATAAATCAAATGGGTATATTTCTGTAGTTACATTAGCAAAGTCCATATAGAAAAGTTTATTGTCAGTGGTCTCTTGTTTGGTGGGAACAATTATGCAATCTAACATTTTTGGAGAGCCCCGAGAAAACAGCTAAGACAGATGGCAGAGACCAAGAAGCTGGATATTTTGTTATGAATATAGAAAATATTTAAACGTGATAAAAGTGAAAGTTAGGCAAAATTTCAAATATTTATAACTTTAATAGAAATATTTTCAGATTTTGATTGTTTTTATTAATCATTGTCTTATTTCAACTTATTACAAAGTCGTGTTACATTAAAAAGATTATTGAAAGTGTTAATTGTAACTTGGAAGAGCAAAATAAACACAGACCACAATTTTAAATAAGATCATTTTTTGTTTTTAATGTCCTTACATAGTATATGATCTGAAATGTTAACAAAAGTTTCACTGCACTGAAAGTAAATAATGCATTAAGGACAAATTCACACTTCTATACTTTGAAATTCTAAGCTATAAAAATGTTAAATTTAGCACATCTATATATACAGGGTGGCCCACAAGTCCATATATCTTATGTATCCAGTGCATCTATGTGTTGTCCCTCATTCTCGCTGCATGTACTTGTCACAATGCACTCTTCAAGTGTAAATGGGCTAACAACGGCCATATTTCTCTGAAAAAAAAGAAACTAATTTCTAATACATGCATAATTGAATATAACAATAACACATGGATGGGTAGGGACTTACGAGCCACCCTGTATATATATATATATATGTGTGTGTGTGTGTGTGTGTGTGTGTGTGTGTGCTTGAAATGTAAAAGAGCTAATATGTTCCATGTATATTACTCTTTATGATATAGAAATCTAAAAGTATGGCATTTCTGATTAAGTGTATCATTTACAATTGTAGAATTAGTGCTAGGTACTAATATTGATGTATGTCTGCAAAACACAGCTCAAACTAAGATTCTAATGGTTCCAGAATTTTTATATTGACCAAGGATTGCATTACATGTTATTATAAAAATAATTCTTTGTTATTATTTATTCATTATTTTCATGTGTAAAGCCTTATTAATAACATTTTGCATTACTTTATCACTCTAGTCACAATCAGCACTTGACCATAAAAATAAAGTAAATCTGTTACCCAAATTGTATATGTACATGGGAAAAGAAACTTTTCATTTTACTGATTGGGTTACATGTACATAAAACAGTGTTAAAAATATTATCTTTACTTCATAACTAATATGCTTTTTAAAGTTTTTTTCTCTCAAAAATTAAACTTTCACTTGTAATGGGTTCGACAAGTTGACAAGTTATTTCTTAAAGCATATGTTAGATTAACTTTGTATTTAGGCTTTCTCCTATTTATATTCACTGCAGCTGTTGCCACTTCAGTAGTAATAATAGTAGGTCAGGGCCAGTGTTTTGGCAGTTCTAGTCTGTTGCTTTACTTTGCGTGGTTTAAAATGGCATTTATCTTCCATTGTCATGGTGTCCAGTAACACACATGATTGTGCACAACTAATGTTAACTGCAAATGTTGTTATTATAAAATGGTACTTGGTATTTGTAATTGAAGTATGATTACTGTTAATTTTATGAATAGAACTCTGTGGTTTCAACAGAACAGGAATGCTAAAATTTTTTTTTTAAATATAGTGTTGCATGGATGGACATTGAAATAAAAATTCAAGTCACGTTTGTAAATGAATTCTTGTGTAATTCCAGCTACCTTATAGAAAATGATGTTTGCTACTTAGCCTTTTGTGAAAAATCCTTCTCAAAACGACTAGCTTTTGCATACTTAGAAGACCTTCAGAATGAGTTCCGATCCCAGTACGGCTCTAGAGTTACAACTGTGTCTCGACCATATAGCTTTATTGAATTTGGTAAGTGTATTGTTACATACAGTTGGTGTCAAGAACAGTTTTATATCTATGAATTTTAGTGAAAAAAAAATGTATAAATATTTTAAACATTTATAAACATCCCAGTACGGCTCTAGAGTTACAACTGCGTCTCGACCATATAGCTTTATTGAATTTGGTAAGTGTATTGTTACATACAGTTGGTGTCAAGAACAGTTTTATATCTATGAATTTTAGTGAAAAAAAATGTATAAATATTTTAAACTGTCTTTTAATTTCATGTATCACAGTGCTACTCAGAATCGGTGTTCTCTCTAAATCTCACAGTCACACAACAACTAGTCAAGGGTCATACACTTAATTTTAATTATCCAACACATGGACGTCCTCGGTAATGGTGAGGATTCTCAACACGTTTAAAGAGTCAATGGCCTTGGCATTCAGTAGGCCTAATGGTTCAATAGGATTGATGGTCTAAAAATATCCCCCCCCCCACCCAAACAATAATAATAATGGTAATACTGGTGTGCACGAAAAAAATTCTCTACAAGGATTAAAAACATTGAAGGGAACAGTGTGCAGAATGTTTATTTATATACTTCAAATATGTTCATTTATACATGAGTGAAATGTTAAAATGGAATATTATAAGTGAAAACAACAATTATCAAGTAAAACTGACATCTCTAAAAGTTTGACATTTTACTTTGTCTGTTTACAGAATTTGACAAATCTTTATTCACTCATCAGTAATTTTTAAGTACTAAAATAACATTCCAATTTTCTTTTATCTACACCCATTGATTTTAATTATTTGGAAAGAAACTGTTGTCTCAGGATTATGTGAAGTGCCTCTATATATTTTCCTTATATTGTAATGCATAAGTAAGTCTGTGGCCACTGACCTGATATTTCTCAAATAGTTTGACCTATACTTTAATAATTCTTTTCATTATATAGTTTTGTCTTACAGATTTGTAACACATGCTACATAAAATATCTTGACTGAATTATTACAGTTACATTCTTCCTTTCCATATCAGTGAGCATTTAAGTAGAAATAATAATTACAATTCTGTTTCAATAATATTTTGCACAAAATTATTTTATAACTAATATTTTGTAATATTTATTTGTTTATTTTGCAAATATTAATATACTATGTAATACAATTTAACTCTTTCCCCCCCCTCCCGACCTCAAACAAAACAGTTTTGTAATTAGATATTTTATGTTGTTCGGAAACTACCATAAAACAATTTACGAGTTTGAGCTGTTAAAAAGTTGATTAGAATAGACACATAAAACCAAGCTTCAAGTGCTGTCAAACCAGATTTTCATAATCTGGTAGTTATTTGAAGGTCAGTACAGTAAATTGTGCCAATATGAGTTCATGATAATGATCTAAGTTGTTTTTCTTAATATTGGATCTCATCAAATCATAGAAAGAATGATATATACAAAAGTTAAAAATGAAACAAGCTGCTACAAGGGTTACAACATTTGATACTTGTTTATCCAAGAGATTACTGGAGATAAACATGTAATAATTAAACTTGACTTTCCGAAAAGAGCAGTGCTAGGAAAAAACGTTGGCTTTCTATTGTTGATCATTTATTATCACAAACAATCCATTCCAATGTAGTTTTCAGTTAAAAAAAAAGTTAGTTTGTTTTAAAATTAAAGGAGTAAATGGGAACTATATTTTTAAAAGGTTTGATACACATACATAGTTACGATTTTTATATAGTGTTACTTTATACATAAATAATTCAAAACCTATGCGACAAGTTACGAGTCGAAAGCCATGTTCATGTGTTTGTTGATTGGCTCGGCATGGCCAAGCATGTTAAGGCGTTCAGCTCGTAATACGAGGGTCGCGGGTTCAAGTCCACGTCGTGCCAAACATGCTCGCCCTTTCAGCCGTGGGAGCATTATAATGGGACAGTCAATCCCATTGTTTGTTGGTAAAAGAGTAGCCCAATAGTTGGCGGTGGGTGGTGATGACTAGCTTCCTTCCTCTAGTCTTACATTGCTAAATTAGGGACAGCTAGCACAGATAGCCCTCAAGTAGCTTTGTGCGAAATACAAAACAAACAAGCAAGCATTCAGAGTTTTGTTGAACCATTATTTTATGAATTTGTCATTCAGTTTGGTATCAAATTATATATATATATAACAATTCAAGTTCTAGTGCTTATTAGTAATTAATTTCATAATTTAAAAGTAAATATTAAAAAACACATTAATTTTTGTGTTACGTAGTTTGTTTAGTTGAGCATTGGTTTAAATTAAATGTTTGTGATGTCCAAATAAAAAGTCTGTAGTCTGATAAAGACAACCTAAGATATAAAACGAGAACCTACTATCTTTCCATATGTTCATATATCACTTGTGTGTTAAAACACACACATTAACGCTGCCCACCTTTTTACATTTTTGGAAACGCTTTCTTATGTACATATACTTCAGTCTATTTCATGAATTATGAATTGAAAGCTCAGAATATCCTTCTAATGGATTTTGAAATATTTAAACCCAAATACAGCTTATGCATTAAGTTTGATAAACTGTAGTGGAATTCTATGGTATTGAATAATTTATTATTTTGAGTTATTTAAATAAAAACAAACTTTATTTCACATCCTCTATGTGCAAAATTTGATTGGTTGACCATCCTATGGCAAGCAGCAAATGAGTACAAAGTTTATAACTAGAAGAGACGATAATTTGCTCTACTTCCTTTTTTAGTATACTATGTTTTAAGAACAATTACTTTAAGAACTTATTTGTAAATAGAATAATGGATACACATATATGTTTATAAATAAAATGTGGCTATTTTACACTAAAATACAGCCAAGACAAGTCACTACATAAAGGTCAGTTTTATATTCTTGAATACAGTTGAGTGCACGTGTGCCACATAAATACAATTGCTTTAATGTTAGCCAGGCACGATTGGAAGAATGAGATAATAAACATATAAATATGTGTCATTTTGAACTGAACATTTGTGTTATCTGTAATAATTCTAGAATGGAAAAAGCATGATGTATATTTCCTAACTTTTTATAGTGATGATGAGGATGGAGAAACTTAAACCCTATATGGTTAGGGTAGGAAAAATAACAGACAAAATATGAAATTTTTAATGAAACCAAATGTTTGAAATGTATTTGAGGTTTTATCGATTACACAAATATTTGTGATTTTTGGGACAAAGATTAGTTTTTAATCATAATGGAAAATCACCTTGCACTTGGATTAGTAATGAAATGCACTATTTTTACAAACACATTTGTAGTAAAAATACTTTAAAATATCTGATTTTTTTGTGTCTAAAAATACTTCATTAAAAGTTGACCAAATTTTGTGAGGGTACACGCCTTCATTAACAGTTATAGATCGTTAACTCGTGTGTATTATATCGAGCCCATTGTGAAAAGATTAAATGACTTTCATTTACAACAGTCTAGAAAATATATTAACTACCATAGACATTATCTATTCTATGTTGAAAGAAACAAATGTTTCATAAAGCTCACAGGATTTAGTTCAGTGGAAGAACTTTTTTTTTTTTATTTAATTAATGGTATTATTAATTTAGTTTTGTCTTCAGTTTACAAAAGTAATTAATAACCTGATATTTGTTTTTTATATTTGAAATAAATGATAAACTCAACTACTTGAAACTGCATACGAGTTAATACTTTGTACAAATACTGTATTATTAAAGAGCTTTGACAATTTATGTGGTCATTTATCATACAAACATTAAAGTAATCTTTGAGTTTGAATTTTCAGAAATATATATAATGGTTTGTTTTAGATACCTATATTCAGAAGTCTAAGAAGTCCTTCATGGATTCTAGAAGTAGAAGAAATCTTTCCACACTAAATACGGAACTTCAGGATGTGCAGAGAATAATGGTTCAGAACATTGATGATGTGTTACAGAGGGGATCTGCTCTTTCAGGTGAGTGGGCTAATGTAAATATGCCTATAAATAGCATTAGTGATGTTCTTGGTATCTCTTGATGTAAACAAGGTAACATAAGCATACTATTTGTTGATTGTTCTTTCTTTACCAGTAAAATAATATATCCCATGATATAATGAAAGAACCAACACAGTAGTAATCTGATATCATTTTCTGTTTGTTTATAAAATAAAATTTAATGAAAAAAATCAGCCACCCCACACTTTATAGTTATTATTTTTAGTAATCATTGATTCACCTTATTCAAAGTCCTGTCTCTTTTTTTTTAAAATTCAAGAGTTAAATCAGTTTACACATCAATGTAGGAATGTGCATATTCAAATACTGTTGTATAAAAACCAAAATACAGTAACAAAAAAAAGCATTTCAACAAGACATATGGTTTCACAGAACTCCAAAAATACAGTAGAACAAAGCACTAAATGTGAACATACTAGTCCAAGTAACTAATACTGAATAATGTTAGTAATATACTAGCTGTGGCCTGCAAAACACTTCTGGTAGTTTTCCTGATTTTCTCTTAACTTTTCATCATTCTATCATTTTCGATACAACTTAAGCAATGCTTTCTTGCAAGCATTGTGTTAATAATCCTGATCTATTTTTAAAAATTTTACAAGGTCAGAAAAACTCATTTAGATGTAACTTTGTATAATAAAACTACACATGAACAATAAAATATAGTAGTGGTACTTATAATAAATAATAATAATAATAAAGAAGGTACGGAACAGTTATGAGCATTTGGTGTATGACAGGGTTTTACGAGTTGAACAAATTTGCAAAAGAAGAGTTTCCCTCCATTTGGGAACACAGTAAGTCTAGGAATTTACATTGCTAAAATTATGGGTTCAATTCTCCTCGGTGGACACAGCATATAGTTCGATGTGGCTTTACTATAAGAAAAATGCACAATGGGAAGAATATAATCTATATTTAAAAAAATAACTGAAACCTTTTTATAGTAATATGTGAAATAAATCAAAGTTAAGTTGTTGGAGAGTAAACTAATTTTAATGAAGGTAAACTTATGTGAACGTACAAACTTTTGAATGCATGCTCACAAAGTGGTAAGCATACAGTTTTGAACAAATTGTGGATGTGGATCCTAGAATTAAATAAATTGAGAAAGTCGGTATAAATTGTATTTGGCATAATGTTAATTTTTTTGGGGGAAATTACATGCAAGTTAAGAGATATGTGTGTGAAATACTTTTCAAATTTGTAAAAAAGAACAAAAACAACTAAAGTTGAAGTCATAGCCAGGTGTAACATAATAATAAGAGCATTGTGATATCATGTACCATATTTGTTGAAATGAAAAGTTTCGAGAAATATTCTGGCAGACAAATGTAAACGTTATTTACGTATGTAGTTGCAGGTTCTTGTAATCCCATTACTTTCTGTTGTCAGAACATTACAATTATTAAACTTTTCTGCAATATTAATAAATGTTGTTTCAAAGAATCACATTTAAAATGCTGAAAATCATCAATGTTCTTACTGTTGACCTCTTATATAGTGTGACCTTAATTGACATAAAAAATGAAAGACCTAGATTTATATCACCCTATATGTTTCTTTAGAAATGTATACACTTGAGTAATGTTTCCAGTTTCAGTCATTTTGTAATGTAATTGTTGTCGGTTAAGTAGTCTTATGAAGAAAAACTTTTGATCATTATTCTGTCATTTAGAGAAAAAATCTTATCATGTATGGATGATAAAACTTTGGCTAAATTTAAGTTGTACAAAGATGCATATAAGACACTGTTGCTATCATGGAATCAGATGGTTAATAATTTTAAAATACTGGATAATGAGCTGTAATTATATCCATTTATTTCCAGAAGTTTAACTGGTTCTTCATTTCAGTACAATAACATTTTTAAAATGTATTTCATAGTTTAATTGGTAACAGAATAGGTGAATTGAAAAAACTTGCAACCATTGATAGGCCTTACCATTTGATTGTAATAAACCTTTGTCGATAAAATTTATAAATTTGTTTTGAAATTTTTTAACCACACCAAATCTTCAACTAGTTATGCTTTCTCCAACTTGTAATTTTTAAGTTACTTTGTTTTTTAGTCTGTATTTTGTTTCCTAAAATCTAAATCAGCTACAATTAATTTATACACAATGTTTTTTGATCACAGATTTTCAATGCTAACTATAAAACAAGAATCTGACTAGTTCCATATTATAGATAACTTGCAAAATGTAACTATTCACAACGAATTTGGCCCAGCATGGCAAGGTGGTTAAAGCACTGGACTCGTAATCCTAGAGTTGTGTGTTCGAATCCCTGTCGCACCAAACATGCTCACCCTTTCAGCCGGTTATGGTCAATCCCACTATTCGTGATAAAAGAGTTGGCAGTGGGTGGTGATGACTAGCTGCCTTTCCTTTAGTCTTTCACTGCTAACTTTGAGACAGCTAGCACAGATAGCACTTGTGCAACTTTGCAAGAAATTCAGAAACAAACAAAATAAATCCCATTGTGTTCAGAAGTTATGAAATAATAATAGACCTACTTAGTATATTGAAAAATCATTAACCTTATGTATAAGTTACTTTTATGAACTAACCTTTAAGCATTTAATATTATTTATACAATATCAGCAATACTGGATGTTTTATGAAAGACATTTTTTGCTATTTTAATCTTAATTTGAAAATAAAAACGTGAAAATTGCTTTTCATGAAATTCAAAACAAACCACACAACAAATTTTGTGATGCTATTAACAAGTCTTAGTAATACCGTGTTAGCATTGAACTGTACCATTTTGTTTTACAGATTTGGACACCAAGACTAGCAACCTAGCAGTGCTTTCCCAAAAATACAAGAAAGACGCTCGCTATTTGAACCTGCGATCAACATATGCTAAAGCAGCAGGTGCTGCTATTATTGTATTCGTCTTTTTTCTTTATTTTTGGGTTCTTTAAGTTCTCGTATATTTTTCATTTGATTTTAATATAATTTGGAGAAGCATATAACTGAATTGTGTGCATGATGATTTCAAACAATACTAGGTTTACTCCATAACTGAAGGACTTTAGGCTCTGTAGCTGTTTAATAATAAATATTTAAGACAATAATTTAAATGATAAATAAAGAGAGGGGAGAGCTTACTGATTTGTCTCCAATTTTTTAAGAGTTTCAAGTATGATTAGTTTCATGGTTTTTCATTCCATATTAAAAAACAAAATATGAAATTAATACATACATCATAAGTTGATCATTTCAATCTTTTCCTGTAATCAATGCAAGATTAATAGAAAAGTGTTTTTAAAAAAAACCCTCAATTGGTACGTGTTAAGAAAGCGGTATTTTACGCATTCACTTTCTTCATTTGAATGTACAACTGTATGACCAGAAAATTTGTTGTAAGAAAAGCTTTCTGGAAATAGAAATTAATACTCTAATCTTATGTTTAAAAAAATATAAATATATAGCCATTTTTATACCATTATATGTAATGACTGATTTTGCTAGCTAAAATATCTACACATTTATTAATTACCCCACTACTATCTTTCTGCGGTGAATTGGATGACTGCAGTGAAGATGTGCATTATATATAAGAATGTGGTGATTGTTGAGAAGCCTTGTTTTAGAATTGGTTTGTATATATTTGTGTTTCCAAATAAAGTTCTCTACAATTTGTTTCCTCTGATACATAACTTCTGTTTTCTTTGAGAGATATACATCATGATTTCATTTGCTTCAAGAGTATAACCATCACGCATTCAAGTGTGCATGTTTACTGACTTCACGGGGAGTGTTTCAATCCCATAAATCTTGCGAATAGTCATAGTATTAATTATAAACGAATATCTTCTGTGTTTGTGGACAGAATGAAGTTTTATTTATGTACTACTTGTTCCTGAAACATAAAATGTAATTGAACAATTGTTTTTATTCCTATCCTTATTTTGTGTGTAATGTGCTTGAAAAATATTTGCTGAACAAATCATTCCATTCTTTTCCACTTAAGTGTCTGCAGGATTCACCTGGCCAAGATCAAAGTGGAAGATAAATTATGTTTTTAACCACTACACTATTATTCAAGGAACACCAACTGCCCATTATTAATAGAAACCTTATTCAAACATAGACAAAATGATGCATTTGTAATGTATTGAAAATTATTAGGCTTAACACAGGTTTACGATATTTAGGAAAGAATTTGTTACCAAAAAATGCCCTTTGTTTTAAAACTGTTTGAATGTGATAATTTTATTAAGTAGTTCAGTATTGTGTAAACAATCGTACAGGACTCATTACAGTCACACACAGCACAACTTATGTACCATTGTTTCATGCAGTAAAATTCTATTTATTCTTTTTTTACCCTGATAGTGTGTGCAATAATAATTCTGGTACTTTGGTATAATTATAAGCATGGTCTGCCATGTTAAGTCCTAACAACTGTTTTGAAAAAGAAGGAACTTTTATTTTGAAGTAAATTTTAATTAACTCGAGTTTTGTGTTTTATCATCGAATATGATGAGTGTTCTTCCTTTTTCTCTGCACGAACAGTTGCAACAGTTATTAAAACAAACAGAATACACCAGCATTCACAAACAGTTACCCATAACTCACAAGTTTGATATTTGTATTGTGTGACCCAGCACAGGTCACAATAATATTTACTTTCTCACCTCAAATGTGATAAATTTTTCTTTAAATGATGCGGATATGTAAGCTGTTTTGTTTGTCCATCAGAACTAAGTTTTAAAAAGAAACTTTGAAGGAAAATAAGTAAAAAACACAAGACAAAAGTTAGAAAAGCTTACTTCATTATTTACAACAATCTCTCATATTACACACTTCATTTTCTGGAACTGTGTATGTATATATAAAAATAATATAGGTCATACAAAATCTATTGTAATAACATATTTGAGATTATTGGTTATGTTCAGTGCAGAAATTAAAATATATTACCTACCCCACACCCCAATTTAGTCTTGGCAAATAGCTAATACTGAAATAATATAAATACTGAGAAACTGAAATCACAGATTTTAAAAAACAAGGTAAAAGTTTGTATTTGATAAATTTACTTTTGTGTCCAACTTTTATAAGTTATACATCAGTATCTTGAAAGAAGGGAGTAAGAATCGTTTTTAACTGTTTAATACTTTAGTATTTCTTATTTACAAGAATTAATGTGTGAACATGCTGCACATTTCTATAAAGGTGTGAATGATTTTAATTAATAGAAAGTTGAAAAAACTAGTTCTTCCTGTCAATTTGCATATTTTTTCTAATTGTAATTCATCATTTTATGGAAAAGATTATAGGTTAAATAAAACTACAGATGTTTTATCTTGCGTATTGCGATTAACATAACGTGAACTTTAGCCATGGTTGTCCACTAACTTTACATGGTTCTGTTAGAAGAGTTTTGTACTGGTCTGTAGTTACAGAAGAAGAAGAAATATAAATCATTCATTCATGAAAAACAGTAATGTTGCTTCTATGCTGTTTGCTCTTGTGTTACTAAACAGATAATTAAACAGCCATATGAATTATACACTGTTCGTGGTCATCTAGCTCTTCATCCTTGAAGCTTAGCTAATGTCTTGGTATCAATATCCAAATCTGCATAGTAGTTCTCACTGTAAAAATACAATGAATTGTTTCATTAAAACTTGTTAAAAATTACATATATTATTAAAGTTATTAACTGAATTCCTGAGTATAAGAGGCAAACAGTAAAATAACATTTAAGGATGACATCACAGAACCTATTGGTCCATCTTGTTGTCCCATCCACTAAATAATGTATGTACGAACTCCAAGCTAGTCCTTCTCATCCAAATTTTTATCAAGTCTTAAGTTTACTGCTTCCACCATATCTCAAGTCAGTTTATTCCAAGGGCCAACTACCCTGCTATGAAAGTAAAATTATCTTGGCTGAGGATGACTCCAACCCTGCCAAAGGTCATACTTGGGACCCCTATCTTACATTCTTATCATTAAATACAGAAAGAGATGATTCATCAACACTATCAATGTTGTGCACCTTAAAAGGCCCCTCCAACATTAATTTCAGAAATCTCAACTTGGTTCTTGTTTATCGTACAAGGGTCATGAGGTCAAATGTTGGTTGAAAAGAATACTAAATATCAATAGCTCCCCCCCCATCCTTTTTTACTGGTCGTGATAAATTATTAATAATACTTAAGTTTTAAAGACACTTTAAAAAATTGCAAAATTTAAGTATCAAGTCCACATTGCTTAATGTTTCATTGAGTTAGTATTGTTCTTTTGGAGATCACGTAAAACAAAGTAGATGTCAGTCTGTTGTTTGTAGAAATCTAACGTATTCCCATAAAAAAGTACTTTAAAGTTTAATAACTTTTAGCATTTTAGCAATTTTAAAAGCAATCCACAAAGTAGAATACCATATATTTTAATTCCTCAACAGTACTGATATAGTGTATATTTACATATACACACACACACTAAATTTGTACTATAACATGTAAATTTAATGATAGAGTACACTTTTACTCCAGTAAAGTTTAGGGATGCTCTAATGGGTGACAAAGAATAGTTTATTACAAGTTTTTTTCTTTGCTGTTTAGCACAAAGCTAGAGAATAGACAATCTGTGCTGTATTTAACACTGGTATCAAAACCTGGATTTTAGCCTTACAACTTACAGATTTAACACTGGACAGCATAACAAGTTTAATGCATCCTCATCAAAATGTAGTACATTTGTTACTGTGTTAAACTTTTAATAAGATATTCTTCTTTGCCAATTTAGCCATCTGTAGACTTTATTGGTCTGACATATAGTATTTATAGATTGCAATATGGATTAGCAGCTAAACGGTTTTATCATGTTACTGCAGAATTACCTAATGTGTTATATATTAAACAATTTCTCCCCAAAAATAGTCATTAACACTCCTACGAAAAGTGGGGCCTAATAGGCCCCAGAGCAACTTGAAAGGTTATTAATATTAGCTAATAATTTTGTATTTAAATGAATTTGCAAAATTAATGAATGGATGAACGAGATACTGTCCCTATCTACTATCTAGCGAAACCACAGCCAGGGGAACGGGCTTGAAGAAATCAGGACTAGAAACGTCTTTTCGTAGGAGTGTTAAATGTATAACTTAAACAAAATGCTACATGCGTACTGATGACTTACCATCCTGGTACGTATGCTGGATCATCACACTGTAATGTGTCTGCTTTGAAAACAGTTCCTATTCCACATCCATAAGGACGAGCCACACCTTCAATACAGACATAAAACTTCCTGCAGTCTGTGGGATGTGCATGACGTGTGAAGATTCCCGGCTGATTGGATATCTCGGACGGATCGGGGCAAACAAACCCTTCAGCAATTTCTGTTTAAAAAGTTTTTCTTACTTTTCGTTATCCAAATATTTTCAAATGGGAATAGTTACTTATCCTACGTTAATACATAATAAGAATGTGTTGGACTTTTACAATATCTATCACTAGTGCCAAGAGCTGATTTATTAATGGAATTTTACAAGTGATTAATTTTAGGGCTCATTAATTGATTATTCTAATATGGGATTTGGATATTTGGAGTAATTAGAAATACTAATTTCAATTAATCAATTATTTTATTCAAATTATTTAGTTTATTTGTAATTTAAATTAATGTTTTATATGCCACTGGTTATCAACCTTCCTACAGTTTTACAATATCTCTCGTTAGAAAACTGCTTACAGATTGAAATACAAAAGGAAGTAATATTTATGGACAAAAATTGGACTTACTGGTCCATCTACCTTATTACACTCCTTTACACTGAACTATTATATATTTTTTAAAATCTTAATGCCAACCCTTATCACTTGTATAGTTTATCAAGCTTTCTCTTAAACTTGTTTAAGTGGGCTGGCTTCAAATGTTCTGTAGGCAGTACCTTAGTTCTACTATTCTCATTGTTAAATGTGAAAATGATGATACGTCAACACTATCAGTTCCCTTTACAGTTTTTAACGATATGTCAACACTATCAGTTCCCTTTACATTTTTTAACGATACATCAACACCATCAGTTCCCTTTACATTTTTTAACGATACGTCAACACCATCAGTTCCCTTTACATTTTTTAACGATACGTCAACACCATCAGTTCCCTTTACATTTTTTAACGATACGTCAACACCATCAGTTCCCTTTACATTTTTTAACGATACATCAACACCATCAGTTCCCATTACATTTTTTAACGATACGTCAACACCATCAGTTCCCTTTACATTTTTTAACGATACATCAACACCATCAGTTCCCTTTACAGTTTTTAACGATACATCAACACCATCGGTTCCCTTTACATTGTTTAACGATACGTCAACACCATCGGTTCCCTTTACATTTTTTAACGATACGTCAACACCATCAGTTCCCTTTACAGTTTTTAACGATACGTCAACACCATCAGTTCCTTTTACAGTTTTTAATGCTTCAATGAAATTCCCTCTAATTCTTCTTTTTTTCTAAAGCAAAAACAATTTTAAAGACTTCAGCTTCTTCTCATGTGATAACCCCTACATCCGAGGCACTATTCTAATAACCCTTTCCAAAAATTCAATCTCCTTCTTGAGGAGTTCAAGACTGAACACAATACTCCAAATGTGATCTGACCACTCACCTATACAATAAAATTATACCTTCTTTAGACTTCTATATTTCTGTAGATACAACCTGAAATCCTATTTGCTCTACCACTAGCAACAACACACTACTTGGATGGCTTAAGAAGCTGATTAACCATTACACCAAAGGTTCCTTTCTTTTATGACACTGTTAAGATTATTCCCATAGAAACAATACCTATAATTTAAATTGTAAGAATTCACATGCATTATCCCGCATTTATTATAATTAAAACTCATCTGCTATGAATTTGCCCAATTCACTAAATGATCCTCCTTTGTAAAGTAACAGCATCCTTTTCACAACCAACAACACCAAGACATTAATACCATCAATAAGTGTAAGTAATATTGACCATTCCTTCACCTACATCATTGGTGTAAATCAGAAAGACCAATGGTCCTATGACTGAGCCCTCAGGTGTCCCACTAATGACATTAATCCAGTTTAACTGAAAGCTATTTATAACAACCATCTGCTTTCTTCCATCCAGCTATTCTTCTATCCACTTAACCTAATTATTGTCCCCACCTAGAGAAATATTTTTACAAGCTTTTCGTGGCACATTGTCGAAGGTTTTCTGAAAATCTAAATATACAGAAACTACACCTTTACCTTCATCTTCACAAACAGTGAGTGAACTTTTCAAAAATGTCAAAATATTTGTTAAACAAAATTTACCATAATGAAACCACTGCTGACTATCCACGACAGTTTTAAGTTATTAAACAGCTTTCTTTGAAAAGCATTTTTTATCACACGTTTTCAAACTTTAACCATAAGTGATGTAAGACTAATAGGCCTATAATTACTCGGACAATTTTATCACCTCCCTTGAAAAGAAGAGTAATACTAGCTATCTTCTAATCCTGTAACATCTGCCCACTCTTCAAGGGCTTAGAAAAACAATAGCATGTGGCTTCAGTATCCCATCTTTAACCTCCTTTATTATCAGTGAACTGCCTACAGTTTACAGTATCTATCATAAGTAACATTCTACAGTTTACAGTATCTATCGCTAGTGACATTCTACAGTTTACAGTATCTGTCGCTAAGTAACATTCTACAGTTTACAGTATCTATCGCTAGTGACATTCTACAGTTTACAATATCTATCATAAGTAACATTCTACAGTTTACAGTATCTATCGCTAGTGACATTCTACAGTTTACAGTATCTATCGCTAGTGACATTCTACAGTTTACAGCATCCATCGCTAGTAACATTCTACAGTTTACACTACCTATCACAAGTAACATTCTACAGTTTACAGTTTATCATAGTATTCTATCGTACCTGCTAGTGACATTCTACAGTTTACAGTATCTATCACAAGTAACATTCTACAGTTTGCAGTACCTATCGCTAGTGACATTCTACAGTTTACAGTATCTATCACAAGTAACATATCTACAGTGACATTCTACAGTTTACAGTATCTTTCGCTAGTGACATTCTACAGACAGTATCTATCGTTGGTGACATTCTACAGTTTACAATATCTATCATAAGTAACATTCTACAGTTTGCAATACCTATCATTAGTGACATTCTACAGTTTACAGCATCTATCGCTAGTGGCATTCTACAGTTTACAGTATCTATCGTTGGTGACATTCTAGAGTTTACAATATCTATCATAATTAACATTCTACAGTTTGCAATACCTATCGCTAGTGACATTCTACAATTTACAGCATCTATCATTAGTGACATTCTACAGTTTACAGTATCTATCGTTAGTGGCCTGCCTACAGTTTTACAGTGATTACAGTTGTACAATTAATTTTTGTAAGTAAAAGTAAATAACACATCTGATCCTACCCAGCTGGTTGCAGCGGCTAACGAGATCAGCCCACACACACACTCTCTGATCAGGATCGTAAGCCAGACCTGGGGGACACTCGAATCGAGCGGCGTCTCCGTTCCAACAAGAATAGAACACTCGGCAGTTGGAAGAGTCATCGAAGATACCATACAGACGAGGACAATTTGGGGTGCTGATGGGTGGTTCTAGATACGAGAGAAAGTAAGAAATCTATATGTGATATAATTATTATTATTTACCATAGATATATTTACATTAGTGTGTTGTAATAAAGTGGGTGCCATGAAAATTATATTTGCAAACCTTTGAAAGAGAAAAAAAAAAAAGGTAGACCTGTAGATGCAATAGGTTGGCAGTAAGAAGGACCCAGAAATCGATAACATATATTATGATCTTTGACGTAAGGAACATCAGTTAGGGTTGAGTGAAGTTAAAAAGCAGCCAACTTTTAGTCAGTTCCCAAGATATTATAGCACTCTCAGCCGTTAGGAAATTATTGGAGAGAGTGGCCACCTTTTCAAACTCAGCTGGACTTGGAAACTTCAAGAACACTTATAAAGCGTTCGAAGAAGAAGAATGTCGTCGGTGTTTGGGTAATAAAGTTCATACCCTGGAGGGTCAGGTTCTCTATGACCTCTTCCTCCTCCCCGTACTTATGTTCTTGACGAATTTTATAACTGTGAAACTGAATATTATTTTGGTCCTTTTCAGGGCAATGTCCATGTATTGTGGCTCGTATACTGTGATTATTTTATTCTATCAGCAGAAATGTCAAGTTTGTTGGTGGCATTTTTTAATTGTTTAATACATATATATATAGTAGAAAGATATTTTTTATTATTTTTTTTTATTTTTTGCTATTATTATTATTAATAATTTTTTATTATTATTTAAATTTATATAATTTTCTTTATTATTTATTTTTATATTTAAAATATAAGTTAACTGGGGAGAGATATTTAGGACTAGCTTCATCATGTATGAGGTACCTGTTTAGTTCGCATAGTAATTCGTTTTTCATCCAATTCTTATTAAAGTACATTATTGTAATATGTTTATAAAGCGTTATAAATTTTGTTTTTGTTTTTGAATTTCGCGCAAAGCTACTCGAGGGCTATCTGCGCTAGCCGTCCACCCACCGCCTATTCTTGGGCTACTCTTTTACCAACGAATAGTGAGATTGACCGTCACTTATAACGCCCCCACGGCTGGGAGGGCGAGCATGTTTGGTGCGACCGGGATTCGAACCCGCGACCCTCAGATTACGAGTTGAACGCCTTAACACGCTTGGCCATGCCGGGCCCAAGCGTTATAATCCTAATCTAATTACGGAAAGCGGTTACAAGACTATGAAAGGAAAATCTGTTGGCGTTGTTTTTAAAAGAGCGATACAATGGACAGGAGTTTAACGGAAAAACAACAAAACAGAAAACCTGAGAGGAAATGAATAAACGGAAATAGAGACGAAAAAAAGAAATAATAAGAAACAAAATCTACGATGACAAGTGACCCACTTGAAATAAAAATGTTTTCTAAAGACGGCTGGTATGGGTATTAAAAATGTAATTAAAATATAGTACAGAACAACGTATCGACTTTAAGTTAAATGGATGAGCAATTTAACTAGGATGATAACAAAATGATATCAACAGTGAGGGGTGATAGTTTATAAAAAAAAAAAAAAGTGGATTAGGAGTGCGAGACTAAACAAACAAACAATGTACAAAAGAAAAAAATAACTGTTTGCTTTTTCAGTTACAGCTAAACTGAAGTTTGAAGAAATCTCTTCTTTGTTGTTATGTAGTACAAGAACTCCAACTCACCTAATTCTGCCCTATCCCCACAGTCTACACTAAAAGGGTAGGCACAGTTTTCTCGTAGCCTGTCGGTGTCGTCAAAGACTAAACCGTTTCCGCATAACTTCAGTGTAGACGTGCCATTTTCACAGGCCCAATATTTGTCACAGCTTCTCGGGTGGGGGAAAAACCCAAAAGGTTCTGGGCAGTTGAACACTTCATTAGTTTTAATAATTGACGGACCGTGGTTCCTTTGGCGGGGACGATTCACCCTCCTGGCAGGTTGGGCCGGTTGAACAGGAAGGGGTGCGGGTTGTGCTGGACGAGAGGTTGGCGGCTGGTATCTTGGAGGTGATTGAACAGTATCGGGAGCCCTTGGTGATTGAGGGTCGGCTGGTTGTGGGTTGGGCTGCTTGTTGTCATCATAATCGTAATACTCGTAATAGTCCTGGTTACCCTGAGAATCTGTTCTTTGCTGAGCGTAAGCTACAAATTAAAATTAATGCAATAATATTAATAATAATAATAATAAATAAACGTTAATAAAGTAGAGTACGATACAGTCACAACACGTGATTGTTATAATATACGTCATAGGAACTGTGAGAATAAATACATTATCTGAACATAAACGTGTTTAAACTAAGAATGTATAGATACACTTATAATCATGTACATTTAAAACGAGTTCATAGGTAATATACCTCTATGCATCCCAGTGTATAAGCAGTAAGTCTGTAGACTTATAACGCTAAAAATTAGGTAACAATACCTGTGGTGGGCACAGCATAAACAGTCCATTGTGTAGCTTTGTGCTGATAAAAATAAATGATATAGGTGAAATGTGTTCTTTAGAGCAACGCCACAACCTGCTCTATCGATGAGGGAATCAAACCCCGGAATTTAGCGTTGTAAGTCAGTATACGTACCACTGTCCCAGCGGGAGAAAGAGTGTCTTCTATACTACAGAAAATGTCCTTCATACGTTGATTTCCCATCCTATACGAGCCAGACATAAAACCATGAGGTTAAAACTTTCCCCCACCATCTTTATTATTGTATTGGATCTTTTGGGCGGTTAATTCACTTTGTAACATAAATCCGTTACTGTTTTCGTTGTTGTTTTTAACCATTTCTTTACACGAAAAATCGACTAACTAGTGAGAAACCGACCGTGCCAGTATGGTTAAATGACTACATTATCTACGTATATATCGTGTAATCTTAATGTCTTATTACATCATTATCAAAAGTGTTAAATTCGGTGACCATATCTGTCATGCATCCTATAGTAGTAAGCTCTTATAACGGTGCCATCGAGTCTTGTGTAGTTCGAAGACCCTGTGACATTCATTAATAATTATTGCATACATTTATCAACTATACAACATGTGCATTCAACGAAATAGGGCAATCTACACAAAAGGAACTCCGTGAAACTCAAATTGTTGACATTATATGTTAAGCGAACTTTAAAATATCAGTACAGTCTGCAAGCTTTCAACTCAGTCGATCAGTTAATGAATGAAACAATTTCTCCAAGATTTAAGATTAAGTAATGCGAAACTACTTTCCTCTTTAAAAACAACAAACAACAATTATAACATGACGTCATCTAGAAAATTTGCACCTTTGACAATAATAATTTTAAATTGCAAAAACCGAGCAATATCAAACCAGACACTTTTTGGTGTTTAGACCTATACAATAACTATTCCAGCCTAATAATTACTTTATTTGCAAAAATATGTACTATGATATATCAGATTTACCTAATATAATGAGAGGTACCACTTAAAACTATGCTCTTTTTCCAAGGCATAATAAATCTTGCAGTTCTTTGTTCAGTCGTCAATATGCATTAAAAAACTTTCCTGGTGGTCCTTAAAAATCCATATCATAACTCTGAAACTTTATTTACTTGTTAAAACATGTATAAGAACTAGAAATCCTTGCTTCATCATCGACATAAAAAAAGTTTTAAAACAATCTGAAATGATAGAATCTAGATGATAGAGTCTATCATTTCCCTATGCAATTTTTCCTGTATTGCCACGTATTTTGTTTGGATTCACCTAGTGCCCACTGTTTAACCATGAAATTTGTACTTTAAAACGCCGTTATTTTATCTGGAATCACTTGCTACTTACGTCTATTGAGTAATAGTTTAAAAGTTTTAAGATAGGTAGAGATGAACTATTTTTCCTTTCCCTTTCGGCCCTCAATGGCACAGTCTACGGGCTTACACACTAAAAACCGGGTTCGATGCTCGTGGCGGGCAGAGCACAAATAGCCCATTATGCAGCTTTGTGCTTTATTCTAAACAAACACTTTTTTTTTATATAGATGGAAATTACGTTAAAAGTTTAGTTATATTTATAACTATTGTGCGTTTACTCCTTGAAAAGATTTCTAACACAAACTACTATTGTAAGTAGGCTTTGTGACAGGCGGCCTTCATCGACTGAGTCCCTCAGGCTGTCTGTTTCATTACACTTCCAAATAACTTGTTAGAAGCATTTTCTTTTCCTTTGGTGAAGAACTCCTTCAAGGCTACCAAAGAAAGTCGCCCTGTATTCTTCTGTATACGCCTATGACTCAAAGAACTTTACCATCTTATACAGGCACTTCATTTTGTTATTGTTTTCCACCTTGAGATTAGCGTAGGTCGAATTCGAAACTTACCGAGCCGGATAGGTACCAAGAAAAGCCAACTTTTCTACTTGAAAGCCTTGAAATAACAATATAATTATAATCCCGTACTGCTACCACAGAGTAGCCTTGAACCCTTCAGTTTTGAGAAACTATCAAGAAGTAACAAAATAATGAAGGAAAAGTTATAGAAAGTGGTTAAACCTCCTTTCCTGTGATTGAGCTTTCTGGTTTCCATCTTGTATTTTCAGCTTTCACGTGGTTAATAGCTTCCATTTTGTTTACTGACTTTTCTCCTGGCAACAGTTTCGATCTTGTATTTTGAGTTTCCATATGTTTGGTATTTTTTACTTTGTATACTGTACTTCCTCGTGGTATATTTTGAACATTTATGGTATGTTACACTTGATACCCACTGGTACGACAGTACGTCTACGGATTTACAACTCTAAAATCAGGGGGTACGATTCCCCTCGATGGACTCAGTTGATAGCCCAATGTGGTTTTGCAATAAAAAACACACTCCGTTACACTTCAGTAAGCAGTTTTGTTGTCATTCAAGTTTTTATTATTGTTTTGATTTATATATAGAAAATAAACGTATGACGTAATAACAGAACTGAAATATTTATATTGTTTTATTCGTTAATTTTAGTTTATATTCTGTTAACCTGTTACTCTCGTGGCCAAACTCCCTAGATTAATGCAGAAAAATTAATATTCTGTTTCATTATAATTAATGAAAATGATAAGCTTCAATTACTTTTTTATTAATTATATATGGTTTTGGTTTCGTTTCAATTTCGCGCAAAGCTGTTTTTTTTTGTTTAAATTAACCAATGGGCTACCTGTGCTCTGCTCAACTCGGGTATCGAAACCCGGATTTTAGCGTTGTAAGTCCGCAGACATACCTCTGAGCCACTGGGGGGCTTCGAGAAAAGCTACACGAGGGTTATCTGCGCTAGCCGTCCCTAATTGAGCAGAGTAAGACTAGAAGGAAGGAAGCTAATTATCACCTTTCAGCCGTAGGGACGAGCATGTTTGGTGTGACGGGAATTCGAACCCGCGACCCTCAGATTACGACCCGAGTACCTTAACTACCTGGCCATGCCGGGCCCATTAATTACATAACTATAGATTAATGTACTATTGAAGTTTATCTTTTCTAAATAAGCCTTAAGCAATCATTTGTAACTTCAGTCTTCACGACGTAGTCCATCGATACTAAAATAACGTGCTGGCTTAATCTTCTATCGTACCAAGTTTCTGATATATTCGTTAGATATACGAGGGCTGTTCAAAAAACACGCGGACTGTTTGAATTGCGCGGCTCCAGTTGGTTCCAGGGGATCCGCTTGGTGTCGCTAGGTTCGCACAGATCAGCTGATTACGACGCCATTTCCCGATTGCAGATATCTTCATTTGTGTATTAGCTACGCGGTTTTAAGTGAAGTGCGATTTTTTCGTTTGGCGGATTTCAGAATGAATGACCTGAAGGAGCAACGACTTGCTGTGAAATTTTGTGTTAAACTTGGAAAATCTGCGACTGAAACTTTTGCTATGCTTAACACGGCTTACGGTGATGTTGCTATGAAGCGTACGGCATGTTTCAAGTGGCATGAACGTTTTAAGGATGGTCGACAGTCCATTGAAGATGATGAGCGTCCTGGACGTCCTTCCACGTCAACTGAAGACCCACACGTCGACAAAATCAACACCCTGGTGCGAGAAAATCGACGTCTGACTGTCAGGGAGCTTGCTGAAGAGTGTGGGATATCAGTTGGATCTTGTTACGAGATTTTGACCGAAAAATTGAAGATGCACCGCGTTGCTGCGAAATTCAGCCCTCAAAACTCGTGAGTTTTTGTCCAAACACTCTATCACTGTTCTTCCCCACCCCCCTACTCACCTGACCTTGCTCCGTGCGATTTTTTCTTGTTCCCCAAACTCAAAAGACCCTTAAAAGGAAGAAGATTTGAGACGATTTCCGAGATTAAGGCAAATGCGACGAAGGAGCTGGAGGACATTACAAAAGAAGCGTACCAGGACTGTTTCAACAAGTGGAAACACCGTTGGGATAAGTGTGTGCGTTGGGGAGGAGAGTACTTTGAAGGGGTCCCAGACCTGTAACTTCTAAATGAAGTACATTTTGTTTTATGACGTCAGTCCGCGTATTTTTTGAACAGACCTCGTAAAATAGGTATTCCGAGAAAAATGTAAGGCGTTTAAGAAGTACAACACTGCACGTGGCAAGGTCAAGACGGGCTATTCTCTGCTGTGAACTACCTGCATTTGACGTAAGAAACGAGACACAAAAGTGTGACACCACAAATCTCTCATACTTTTATATATGGCCAGTATCAAGTCTCATTGTCTTTCTATACTCTTTTACGAACGAATAGTGTGATTGACCGTCATATAATAATTCACCTAGGGCAAGCATGTTTGGTGTGACCGGGATGCGAACCCGCAACTCTCGGATTACGAGTCGAGTGCCTTACTCATCTAGCCATGCCGCACCTCGTATTAATTGACAACACTTACATATACAAACTATTAAATACAAGGTTCTTATCCCAACATCTAATACATCCATAAACACACTACAAAATTATTCCACAGGGAAATTTTATTTTCTATTTAAACATTTACCATAAAATATCTTGAGTTGGATAGTATAGAAAAAGTTACATGATTGGAAAGAAGAAATAAACATAATTCAATAAAATTCATTTTATTGGCTATTGGTAAACTGTTCACTTTTTTCAAAATGAAGTCAACTTATTTTGAACATTAGGAAACATTTGAAACTAATTCAGTGGAAATGCAACGCGAAATGTGAGTACATCAGACTTTTCTGGACATTCATTGATTTTATAAAAATGTTATATATCTGTTATCATGTTGCTTTCTTATCTATAAACAATCTGTCTGATATGATTCTTTCTGACTGGCTTCAGTTCACCAAATTTATAAATGTGTTTACCTAACGTTGGATTACTATAACTCATCTATGATATTACATCTTATTGACTGGATTCGAGTCATTCAGGCTTTTGTCCCATCTTAGTTCAATCATCCACAAACCTTTTATTTGATAAAATTTTGTTGTAACTTTTTTCTCCAAGAATGTTGAACTAATACCAATAAACACCATTATAAGCATGCTATAAAAAACTTTGTGAGTAGTTATTATTATAAGTTATTTGTGATAAACGAATGTTAGAAACACTAACTATATTGATCTAATACAAGCAAATGTTTGTTTGTTTTGAATTTTGCTCAAAGCTACACGAGAGCAATCTGCGATAGCCGTCCCTAATTTAGCAGTGTAAAACTAGAGGGAAGGCGGCTAGTCATCACAACCCACCGCTAACTGTTGGGCTACTCTTTTGCCAACTAACAGTGGGATTGACCGTCACATTATAACGCCCCCACGGCTGAAAGAACGAGCATGTTTGGTGCGATGGGTATTCAAACCCGCGACCCTCAGATTATGAGTCGATAGTCTTAACCCACCTGGCCATGCCGGGCCCAAGTAAATACTAATTATGTTATCTAATATCAGTAAACACTATTGTATCACTGATAAATAACAGTCCCTCCACGGCTCAGCGGTATGTCTGCGGACTTACAACGCTACAATTCAAGTTTCGATACCTGTGGTAGGCAGAGTACTGATAGCCCATTGTTTGTTTTCTGCTTAACTTTAACTATATATATATATAATAAATAAACTTAGTATTTCAAAAATTGTTTAATCTCAAAGTTCAAATCCAAGGAAGTTGCTATTCAATCTACACTAACGTGTGTTACTAGGTTATACCAGTTCTGGAAGACTCCACTCCTCATCAGTAAAGCTGAACACAAGTTAACCAAAGGGAGATAAGCTAGACCTGAATAGTGGCCAATGACACTATTTCTTCACTTCACCTACCCAGTGTATAGGTTTTTTTCTCATTGTGACTACAAAGCACGCTCACGCCAACAGTATGATTTAAACACCACTTTAAGCAAGTTATGAAAATATAGTGTTAGTAAACAATAACCATGTTAATCTAACATCAGTAAACACTAGCCATGTTGATATAATGTAGGTAAACACCATTACAAGTAAGCTACAAAAGTTTGATGTCAGTAAACACTTAATTTCTAGCAATTAATAACCACTAAACATGATTAATTATTCAATGTCAATAAACACTAAAATTAATTAAAAACATAAACATAAGTGAATATTAAACATTATTATTTGTTTATTGTCGATATTTACTAAACAGATAACAACAATTGATGTTAAATCCTCACTAAACTTGTTCATACAAATAATCCTTAAAGTGTTCAAACAACCAATGTAAAATTTACTAATAAGACAAGTCTCAACAACCGATGTATGACTACCACAAGAAAAGTGGTATGAATGAGTAAAAATACAAACATTTTAGAATCATCCATATATATATTCCTTGTTCAGCATAGTGCACTTATTTACTAGATACTATATTACTTTTATGTTATATGTACATCAAACTTTGTGATAAACCATAATTTGTGGCACAATGGTACAATAAAATACAAGGTTCGCAACAGTTAATATATAGATATATAATAAATGTTGACCTATTACTGGGTAGCGTCAAGGTGGCTCCGTACAAGAATAATTTCTAAACACACACACACACACACACACACACACAAATATATGTTTACATTTACACGAGCTATCTGATGAGAATAACCGACAACAAAGACCCTAATATTTTTATAGATATTATAGAAAAATAAAAAAAACTGACTAGAGAAAACAATTAAACCGTTTTTGGGCCACCAAAAATTTTGCTTAACTGACCAAACAAACCTTTACGCTTCAGTCAGCAGTGCTATTATATGTTTAAAAAGAAAATCTTGTTCCACTTATCAATATCTCTGGGAAATTTTAATATGAATTCCAAGATTTTTTTTCAAATTGAGAATGCTTAGAGAAGAGCATAGATATTAATAAATACTATTTAACAATGACATTGAAATCAACTTAGTTGCAAAGTTCTTTTCTAGCCTGTTGCAGGACCTGAATTTTAACAAAAGTTAACAAACGTTTCACGTGGGTTCATTTCTTTCCGGCAAGTGAACTGTAACAATCAGGTTTGGTTTGTTTTGAATTTCGCGCAAAGCTACACGAGGACTATCTGCGCTAGCCGTCCTAATTTAACTGTGTAAGAATAGAGGGAAGGCAGCTAGTCATCACCACCCACCGCCAAGTCTTGGGCTACTCTTTTACCAACGAATAAGAGATTGACAGTAACATTATAATGGCGAGCACGTTTGATGTGACGGGGATTCGAACCAGCGACCCTCAGATTACGAGTCGAGTGCTTTAACCACCTGGCCATGGCGGCCTAACAATCAGGTAGAACGCCTAGGTTTAAATTTGTGTTTTGGCGATTTTTACATTGCTTCACCATGATTCGGGTAAAAATAAAATTCATTTTACTTTGTATCCTTATAAAAAAGTTTGATATTATTTAATACTAAATCAAATAAATACTCACCAACGCCAACAAGAAGGAATATGCTCATCCAAAGTTTCATCATTACGTTTTCCAACTTGTTGGAAGTCTTTAAATTACTGGAGGTCAGTTAACGTTCTATCTCCGCTGTTCAATCGAATAACTACTAACGACGCGTCTTTCGGCTCCTTACATAGGGTCTGCCCCTGACCTAGTCTCGTACCAGAGAGTTACGAACACTAGCGTCCCTAGCGGCGAACCAATTTTATAATGAAGGGTGCTACATCCTCAAATGTGTGGGTGGTGGCGGAGTCGATGCGTCAACATCGTGGAAACAAAGCGCAATTTCTAACTACCCAATATCTCTCTTTTTGATCTCTGACATTTTAAAGGTGACTACCAGTGAGTGTGGTAATTTTCATAATAATAATCAATGAATTAGCTTACTTGAAAGGCTGAGTAATAGGCAATGATAATGCTTTCCAAGAAACTGACACGAAGGATTATCCACACATTCACAAACAGCTATTTAAGATATTAGGAGTAACGAAACACGCCCTGTCTTACCTGTCATTTGGAAGACATCCAGTTTAAAAGGTGTTTTCATACCGTGATGGGCGGTTAGAAAAAGTGTGGCATAAAGATCTGTGCGACACATTCCCGCCTGTGAGTCACCCCAGTCCTACGCGTTAAAGCATATTTAATCGATATATATGTGTGTTTTCACTATAAAATTTTCTCTTTATCAATAGTAAAGACAGATAGACAGAAAGCATTTAATGAAGTTTCTTGTATCTGTGAGAAGTTTTTTCAAGGAACGTCACAGCGTACCTATTTATCAGCTCCTATTTCAAGATCTTATTTATTGTAGATAATGCAAGCAGTTTACGTATTACGCAAGCTATTCAAATCTAGATCTTAAAATTGTATCTCTATAGGACATTAAATACACATCTCAGTTTCAGTAGAAAAACAACGAATTGTTATCACTAAAGCAACATTGTTAAGTCTTCTTAGTTAGTAAATCTGAAACATTTAGTTTACTAAGGGAATAAATTATGTGCAATTCTTGTCATCAGTAAAAGATATTGACATTGTTTACGTTTCCACGACACGTGAAGTCAACTTTTCACGCTGTTCAAAATGCAGCTTATTTTATACGTATTTGTCCTGCAAGTTGAGTTAGTTCTTTTTCGATTCTACATAACAGTCGCTAGACGGCACTATTATCCAACGAAGGAACCTTCAGATATGGTAAAAGATGAGCTAAACCTAAATTAAGCTTATCGCAACTGACTGAACCATCTATCAGGAAATATGTTAACCTAAATTCAACTAATGACCCCAACAACCAGTGGACTCTTAATTATTCGATTTCAAACACTATAACGGATGGGATTTTAGCCGTGAGTAATCTTAAAGAGCTAAATATCTTAATATAAAGATTCTCTTCTGACATGAAGTGCAAATTTTGTGTTAGCCAATAGGCTTAACCGATCTATATATTCTGTTTTCTAAAAGCCAAGCAAAAGCGTTGCAATGTGAAATAAAAAACTGAAAAATAATAAGAAAAATAAATGTATACATGCTTTACCAAAATTTACATAACTGCAAAGTGGTTGCAAATATATATGTATCTGTATATATGTATGTATAGATAATTCGTAAAGAAGCGTTAGTGCTCATATAAATGGGAAAATGTATAGATACGTCTTTTCTCTTTTTAATTGTAAAGTTACATAGAATGAGCTACATTTTTAAGAAGAATTAAAACGGGATAAAATCGTGTAAAAACCGGTTAAATTAATGTAGATGATCTCTGTGACCTGCTGAGGTCAACTCTTAGCTTCGTCCACCATACAAGAGCTATAAATGACTTACTTCCTTTAATATTTGGGTGAAATAAGCCCAAGAATGCTGTTCTCCAACAAAGCATTTTACAATTTGTTGGGTCTTTCAGTTTGTTTTTTTGGGTGAATGGCCTTTAAAAATAAATTTTCAACGACAGGCAATAACATAGGTTAGGGCCTTTGTAGGGATGGAAGTAGGCCACCGTAGTACAGCTTGAATTAAAGCTAAGTGTGTCGAATAGTAGCCAAACTTAAAGACAGATGAAAATAAGGGTAAATATTTTACAAGTATAGAAAGGTGACTGATAACAGGAACCAGCTGTTTGATGTGTGTATTTCTTCTTCTGGGCCCTAAAAATCTGGACTGGTTCAAAGCTACAATTTTTCTCCTTGTATGGTTGCTGTGGAGCTATTTTTGCATTCAACAGTGAAAAAAAAGATTTATTTAAAATTACTGCTTCCCTGTTTGAGGTTGTTGTAAGTTTTCTTCCTCTGAGCCCTAAGAGAAATTTGGTTGCATAGCCTAATAAACAATAAAACTTTAATTCATAAACGCGTATTATTATCTTTGTTTTTGGTTTTGCTTCAATTTTTTATTTAGTTGTCTCTTGTGTGTTGTTTGTTTTTTCTACGTCTAAGCTTTAAACCAGTACCTTTCACATAAGCTTATAAGTTTTGGTTAGGTATCTTTGACGTTTATATCATTATATAGATAATCAAGACGTACATATAACCTTTGAAATATGAGAAATAGTGACTTTTCTACAGAATAGTTTATAAAACATTATGAGTGTCGGATGTGATTTTTATATCACAGAAAGTCAAAATGACGAAAGGAAAGTTGGTCCCTAATTTTTAACGACTAATCTGAGGGAAGACAGCAGCACCCTACCATTCACTAATCACGCTACGGGATCGACTGTCATTCTTACTCGTATAACAAACTCACAGCAAGAAATATTTTATGGTACAGCACAGGTTCGAACTTGGTCGCAAGCTCCGAGTTCTCTGCTGGTACAGCAGTAAGTCTACGGATTTATAAGGCTAAAATCAGGGGTTTGATTTCCCTCCGTGGACACAGCAAATGGCCCGATATGGATTTGCTATAAGAAAACACATACGCAAACTCCAAGATCTAGGGCCCACATACGACGTACATGTGTATGTGTTTTGTTGTCGTTATTTTTACGATTCTCCTGGGAAAGAAATCTACTAAAAACGTAGACCACAATAATTACCAATCTTTATTTATCAGTAGAAGAAATAAAACAAACTAATGTAAAACCAGGTGGTCAATGAACTCGACTTGCAATTTGAAGGTTGTAGGTTCGAATTTTCGTCCCACCAAACATGCTCGCCCTTTCAGCCGTTGGCGCGTTGTACTTCTACGGTCAATTCCACTATTCATTGGTAAAAGAATAGCCCTAAATTTTCACTGCTAAGTTAGGGACGCCCCCCGCTAGTACAGCGGTATGTCTCCGGATTTACAACGCTAAAATCAGGGATTCGATTCCCCTTGGTGGGCTGAGCAGATAGCCCTTTGTGGCTTTGCTATACGAAAAATACACACATACACACACAAGTTAGGGACGGCTAGCATACGTGTACGAACCATGTACTGTAAATGACAAAACTTTATTAAATATTTTTCCCCAAAATAAAAACATTTAACTACTAATAGATTTCAATCGCAGACACAAGTTTTCATTTAACTTTCCATTTAACTCGGAAAATTTGAATTGCGTCGAATTATGTAAATGGAAAATTTTTGTTCAGAATATAAACAAATACACATTTCTAACTTTGTTTATTTTTATTGTTTGCTAAACTCAAGTGAAAGTTCCAGCTATCTCTATCAAAAGCATAACATTTCGTGTCTTTATGAAACTGCTCACCACTCGATAATAACTGAAGATACTCCTATGAATTAAAAAGGTTGGGTGAACATGTTTTGTTTCAGTATGGCCTCGAATTACTAAGAAAGGGGTTGTCTTTCCCGAAGACGGTGTAACAACAAGGGTTTGTTTGTATTTCGCGCAAAGCTACACGAGGGCTACCTGCGCCAGCCGTCCCTAATTTAGCTGTGTAAGACTTGAGGGAAGGCAGCTAGTCATCACCACCCACTGTCAACTCTTGGGTTACTCTATTACCAACGAATAGTGGGATTAACAGTAAAATTGTTAGGCTCCACGACTGAAAGGGCTAGTATATTTGGTGTGACAGGGATTCGAACCCGCGCATCTGAGATAAAGAATCAAGACCCTTAACCACGTTGTCATGCCGGGCTTTTAATACAAGGTAACAAAAATTGTTTGAGTACCATGTCGCCATTGTTCTCACCATGTGTTATTTTTCTGGCATCCTTCAATTACTTGATCTTGAGGAAAGGTAATCCTATGTTTAAGACATTAGGCAGAATTTTAGTTACGTTTGTATACAGTTGTATACAATGTCACGATAAACTTTGTTTAAATGTGTATATAGTTAGGAATAATGAGACGCACAGCTTTGTTTAAATGTGTATATAGTTAGGAATCATGACACGCACAGCTTTGTTTAAATGTGTATATAGTTAGAAATCATGACACGCACAGCTTTGTTTAAATGTGTATATAGTTAGGAATCATGACACGCACAGCTTTGTTTAAATGTGTATATAGTTAGGAATCATGACACGCACAGCTTTGTTTAAATGTGTATATAGTTAGGAATCATGACACGCACAGCTTTGTTTAAATGTGTATGTAGTTAGGAATAATGTGACGCACATCTTGGTTTAAATGTGTATGTAGTTAGGAATCATGACACGCACAGCTTTGTTTAAATGTGTATGTAGTTAGGAATCATGACACGCACAACTTTGTTTAAATGTGTATGTAGTTAGGAATCATGACACGCACAACTTTGTTTAAATGTGTATGTAGTTAGGAATCATGACACGCACAACTTTGTTTAAATGTGTATGTAGTTAGGAATCATGACACGCACAGCTTTGTTTAAATGTGTATGTAGTTAGGAATCATGACACGCACAACTTTGTTTAAATGTGTATGTAGTTAGGAATCATGACACGCACAGCTTTGTTTAAATGTGTATGTAGTTAGGAATCATGACACGCACAACTTTGGTTTAATATTTAGTTAGGAACGATTATTTTGTACAACAATGGTCACTTTCATTACGATATGAATGCGAATTTTTATTTTTGTATTTTAACATTTAAACATTTTTAACGGAAAAAAATAAAGTACATAAGTATTTTTCTGCACACTGCCTTACATCTTATATCAAAGGTTGTCGCACCATGGTAAGTTCACAGACTTACAACGCTAAAATCCAGCGCTCAATTTCATGCTGAGGACAAAGTGTAAATAGCCCACTGTCGACCCTAACGTTAGAAACCAACCAACAGACAAAATGGAGCTACTTATATTTTATTGTAAAATTCCAGGTTCATCTTAGAATATAAAAAGTACTTTCTTATAAATATGTCATGTATAGAAATTTATTAACGGTTCTTTTAAACTCAAAAGTCGGATTGCAGGTAATGTTTATTGTTATGGACGAACTGACCATTATGAACATTATGGGGTGATGGAAAACGTTTTAAAGGCAATGAGCAATAGGTGATCAATTTCCTGTCTTTATGGAGGATTATGTAAATGCATTGAAAGGTTTCTCTCACCCAAGTTCTCTTGACAGATTGGAGCCTGATTAAGATTCATGTATGTGTGTTAAGACATGGTATCACTACGTATTCTTGACAGATTGTATGTAACCACAGTTATTATCAACCGAACTCCACTTGTATGATCCATTTTTGTGAATGAAGACATGGTATCGCCATCTTCTCTAGCCAGATTGTCTATAACCACAGTTATTATCAACCGAACTCCACTTGTATGATCCATGTATGTAAATGAAGACATGGTATTGCCATCTTCTGTAGCCAGATTGTCTATAACCACAGTTATTATCAACCGAACTCCACTTGTATGATCCATGTTTGTAAATGAAGACATGGTATTGCCATCTTCTCTAGACAGATTGTCTATAACCACAGTTATTATCAACCGAACTCCACTTGTATGATCCATGTTTGTAAATGAAGACATGGTATCGCCATCTTCTGTAGCCAGATTGTCTATAACCACAGTTATTATCAACCGAACTCCACTTGTATGATCCATGTATGTAAATGAAGACATGGTATCGCCATCTTCTGTAGCCAGATTGTCTATAACCACAGTTATTATCAACCGAACTCCACTTGTATGATCCATGTATGTAAATGAAGACATGGTATCGCCATCTTCTGTAGCCAGATTGTCTATAACCACAGTTATTATCAACCGAACTCCACTTGTATGATCCATGTTTGTAAATGAAGACATGGTATTGCCATCTTCTGTAGCCAGATTGTCTATAACCACAGTTACTATCAACCGAACTCCACTTGTATGATCCATGTTTGTAAATGAAGACATGGTATTGCCATCTTCTCTAGACAGATTGTCTATAACCACAGTTGTTATCAACCGAACTCCACTTGTATGATCCATGTTTGTGTGTCAAGACGTGGTATCGCCATCTTCTCTAGACAGATTGTCTATAACCACAGTTATTATCAACCGAACTCCACTTGTATGATCCATGTTTGTGTGTCAAGACGTGGTATCGCCATCTTCTCTAGCCAGATTGTCTATAACCACAGTTATTATCAACCGAACTCCACTTGTATGATCCATGTATGTAAATGAAGACATGGTATTGCCATCTTCTCTAGACAGATTGTCTATAACCACAGTTGTTATCAACCGAACTCCACTTGTATGATCCATGTTTGTATGTCAAGACGTGGTATCGCCATCTTCTCTAGACAGATTGTCTATAACCACAGTTATTATCAACCGAACTCCACTTGTATGATCCATGTTTGTGTGTCAAGACGTGGTATCGCCATCTTCTCTAGACAGATTGTCTATAACCACAGTTATTATCAACCGAACTCCACTTGTATGATCCATGTTTGTGTGTCAAGACATGGTATCGCCATCTTCTCTAGACAGATTGTCTATAACCACAGTTATTATCAACCGAACTCCACTTGTATGATCCATGTTTGTGTGTCAAGACGTGGTATCGCCATCTTCTCTAGACAGATTGTCTATAACCACAGTTATTATCAACCGAACTCCACTTGTATGATCCATGTTTGTGTGTCAAGACGTGGTATCGCCATCTTCTCTAGACAGATTGTCTATAACCACAGTTATTATCAACCGAACTCCACTTGTATGATCCATGTTTGTGTGTCAAGACGTGGTATCGCCATCTTCTCTAGACAGATTGTCTATAACCACAGTTATTATCAACCGAACTCCACTTGTATGATCCATATTTGTGAATGAAGACATGGTATCGCCATCTTCTCTAGACAGATTGTCTATAACCACAGTTATTATCAACCGAACTCCACTTGTATGATCCATGTTTGTGTGTCAAGACGTGGTATCGCCATCTTCTCTAGCCAGATTGTCTATAACCACAGTTATTATCAACCGAACTCCACTTGTATGATCCATGTTTGTGTGTCAAGACGTGGTATCGCCATCTTCTCTAGACAGATTGTCTATAACCACAGTTATTATCAACCGAACTCCACTTGTATGATCCATGTATGTAAATGAAGACATGGTATCGCCATCTTCTGTAGCCAGATTGTCTATAACCACAGTTATTATCAACCGAACTCCACTTGTATGATCCATGTATGTAAATGAAGACATGGTATCGCCATCTTCTGTAGCCAGATTGTCTATAACCACAGTTATTATCAACCGAACTCCACTTGTATGATCCATGTTTGTAAATGAAGACATGGTATTGCCATCTTCTGTAGCCAGATTGTCTATAACCACAGTTATTATCAATCGAACTCCACTTGTATGATCCATGTTTGTAAATGAAGACATGGTATTGCCATCTTCTCTAGACAGATTGTCTATAACCACAGTTGTTATCAACCGAACTCCACTTGTATGATCCATGTTTGTGTGTCAAGACGTGGTATCGCCATCTTCTCTAGACAGATTGTCTATAACCACAGTTATTATCAACCGAACTTCACTTGCACTCTAGTCAGATCATCCCTAAAGTTTTATGATCAAATTTACTCCACCTAAGAACTGCTTCTTCCAAACAATTAAGTTGATGCTTATGTAAGGTGTGAAAGTTTTATTCATTTCCTTTTAGTCAGGTATCTGTTTACTATTAGCTCCAATTCAGTAAACACACTTTTCGCAACTGCATCATTGTCTAACTACACAATTATAAAACTAAGAGTAACGTATAAACAAAACCAAGGGATTAATCACCTAAGTATGTTTATAATTAACTTTTGATTTAATAATCGCTGTTTTCTGTTTTCTGCTTAATCGATAAAACATTTCGTGTTTTTGTCGTTCGCTATTTGTGTTTCAGCAAACAGATTTAATTTATATTTTAGTTAGGCATCGTATCACGATGTTATCAACCCGAGCGTACTGGAGCTAAACAGCTGGGTCAAAGAGACGCACAAATTCAGGTATAGCAATCCGTAACTTGCTGACCAGAAGGAATGCGTGCAACCAGTTAGCTCACACAGGTAACGTCTGTAACACTTCCAAAACTGAACATATTAAACAGCATATTCCGAATCAAGCATTTCATCTCTCAAATATTTAGTTAATGTTTGAGTGGCAGTTTAACTACATATTCTCACCATTGAGCTCGTTGTGGCCAGGTGGTTAGAAAACTAGACCCGTAATCTGAGACTGGACGGTTCGAATACTCGTCACACCAAACATGCTCACCCTTTTAGTCGTGAGGGCATTATAATTTTACGATCAATCCCATTATTCGAGTAATATAATTCGTAAACAATAAAAATTATAGTTATCTTAAGCCTAAAATTGCATTCTATATAAAATATTTTTATGTTAACCGTTCATTTACTCTTACTTTCGTTTTGGTATATAACTTTTTCTTGAAAATAATATTTGGTTTAAAAATCAGTGAATAGTCAGTTATTCTCTGTATCATTTGAAAACAAAATCAACAGCATCGAAGTGCGGTCCTAATACTGCTGGTAAATGATACGAACGTGGTAGGCCCGGCACGGCCAAGCGTGTTAAGGCGTGCGACTCGTAATCTGAGGGTCACGGGTTCGCATCCCGGTCGCGCCAAACATGCTCGCCCTTTCAGCCGTGGGGGCGTTATAATGTGACGGTCAATCCCACTATTCGTTGGTAAAAGAGTAGCCCAAGAGTTGGCGGTGGGTGGTGATGACTAGCTGCCTTCCCTCTAGTCTTACACTGCTAAATTAGGGACGGCTAGCGCAGATAGCCCTCGAGTAGCTTTGTGCGAAATTCCAAAACAAACAAACAAACAAAGCGAACGTGGTTGTAGTTGTTTTTATTTAAAAAAAAAAGACTTAACTTCAGTGTTCGTTGTTTGGGATTCCGAAAGCGACTTTACTAGAGCATACTTCACATATTCTTGCTGATATTCGTTCATTAATATGTATAACTTAGTGGCATTTAGGTTATAGGGTCAATGGAATTACAAATGTTGGCATTCGCTTAATAAAAACTGGCTCATGATCGTGGTTGAACAACGCATTGCAAGCAACTTTATAGGCTTGGCGCACTCGTACGCGCATCCTTTCATTGACATTTTCATGACGTACCTCACTCCCTTTGGTCTTTGCGTTTAATATCAGTCCGCTAGGGGGCCAGACTAACAAATGTTAAAAATAACGTAACCGACCACTTAAATTTCCTATAATCCTAAACTTCAGGTATTAGATATTGTATTTCTGTCGGTGAGTTTCAGTGATGTATTAATAACTAATTCCACATTTCGATCGAACAGTAATTTATGCTTTCGTCTATACAAGGCTGGCTATATGCATTTCTTAATAATACATTAATATTTTTGTTTGTTTTAGGACGAAGTGGCATTGGGACATATATTATGTCCACCAGGAGAATGAAACCTCGCATTTTAATGATGAAAGTCCATATGTTTTACCGTAATCCCATTGGGGCGTTATTTAATTGATAAATTACTTACCGTTGCAGGTTGCAAATATTCTTAACACAAATAAAAACTTATGAAATGATATTTTGGAAGCCATTTATGCCTTGGCATGGCCAGGTGGTTAAGGCGCTCGACTTGTAATCTGAGGGTCGAGGATTCGAATCGCTGTCACACCAAACACACTCTCCCATTCCGAAAGCGATTTTACTAGAGCATACTTCACATATTCTTGCTGATATTCGTTCATTAATATGTATAACTTAGTGGCATTTAGGTTATAAGGTCAAAGGAATTACAAATGTTGGCATTCGCTTAATAAAACCTGGCTCATGATCGTGGTTGAACAACGCATTGCAAGCAACTTTATAGGCTTGGCGCACTCGTACGCGCATCCTTTCATTGACATTTTCATGACGTACCTCCCTCCCTTTAGTCTTTGCGTCGTTATAATGTTACGGTCAATTCCCCTATTCGTTGGTAAAAGAGCAACCCAAGTCTTGGCGGTGGGTGGTGACGACTAGCTGCCTTCCCTCTAGTCTTGCATTGCAAAATTTGTTTGTTTTGAATTTCGCTTAAAGCTACACGAGGGCTATCTGCGCTATTCGTCCCTAATTTAGCAGTGTAAGTCTAGAGGGAAGGCAACTAGTCATCACCACCAACCGCTAACTCTTGGGCTACTTTTTTACCAACAAATGATGGGATTGACCGTCACATTATAACATCCCCACAGCTGAAAGGGCGGGCATGTTTGGTGTGGCGGGGATTTGAATCCGCGACCCTCGGATTACGAATCGAGTGCCTTAACCACCAGGCCATGCCGAGCCACACTGCAGAATTAGGGACAGCTAGCTCTGATAGTCCTCGTGTAGCTTTGCTTGAAATTCGAAATGAATCAGTAGAAAAATTTTTACAAAAGATAACCTTACACGTTTGAGTAAAATATGTAAAATTAAAACATTAAACTACAGTCATAAGTATTGACTGCTTCCACAAGTCTAACAAGTTTTGGTTCTGATAGAAACGTAAACAACTCAACATTTGAAACGTCAGGTGTGAGAGAAACTTACCGAGAATAGGTGTGTCAAAACATACTTGATTTAAACATGTTATGTCAATAAATTTCTTATTTTAGGCTTAGAAGTACGTCTCGAAAGACCTAATAACAGTGCTTGCTTATTCGAATAATAAACATTAAAAAACAAAGAAAGATTATTCTGATGACCTATCGGATAACCAGCATGACAATGTTACATCCGGGAACTCAACCAGTTATATCACAATCTGACAGGTTTTCAACAATTGGTATAACGTGGTGAACTGCGTTTTTTATTAAAACTATACAGCGAGTAGACGCTGTGACATATTAATTGAATCTAAACAAAAATAATAATATTTGTAAATGAACAAACATATAAATTTAATAGTCAGAGTGATCCTAAAAATTACTATTTGTTTGTTTATTATTACGGTCAGAGCTACATCACGAGTTATCTGTGTACTGCTAGCCGCATGTATCAAAACCCAACTTTTTACGTAATAAATCCTCAGAACATCAGAGGAAATAACAGTTTGATAAACTGATTTTTAAACTAATAGCCTAACTCACTGAAAGCCACGTGCTACATGTATTTGTTTCAGATTAAGTGCGGAAAGCTATGGTATATGATTTTTAAACTAATAGCCTAACTCACTGAAAGCCACGTGCTACATGTATTTGTTTCAGATTGGTTGCGCAAAGCTATGGTATATGAAAGGTTTTCTGCATGTTACCGTCCCTGGTTTTTAAGAGAGAGATTGTATAGGAGGCAGCTGATCAAAGCTTGACCATCACATTATAATGCTCCCATGACTGAAAGGGCGGACATGTTTGGCGGGAGAGAGATTCGAACCCGTGACCCTCAGATTGCGTATTAAGCGCCCTGACCACCTTGCCATGCCAGGTCCCGTAAAAATATAACAGTTGATTGCTACATTCTTCAATTGCGAAATATTAAGAATTTCGAAACATTACGGACTCTATATTCAAGCTTTTCCCCCGTAACAGCACACGTGCCACGATTTGTCAAAATTACACGTATCACTGATTTTTTTATATAAAAACTGTTAAACAATGAACAAGAATAAACTACTTTGGTTTGAATTTCGCGCAAAGCTACACGAGGGCTATCTGCGCTAGCTGTCCCTAATTTAGCAGTGTAAGGCTAGAGGGAAGGCAGCTAGTTATCACCACCCACCGCCAACTCTTGGGCTACTCTTTTACCAACGAATAGTGGGATTGACCGTTACATTATAACGCCCCCACGGCTGAAAGGGCGAGCATGTTTGGTGTGATAGGGATTCGAATCCGCGACCCTCTAATTACGAGTCAAACGCCGTAACCACCTGGCCATGCTGAGCCAACAAGAATAAAACCTTTGTTTTTTGTTTGTTTTTTACATTTCGAGTTTTCTTACTTTCGAAAATTGTTATCATGTGACTAGCTGGAGTTTGATTTTAATTTTGTGAAACTTAACTTATAACTAAAAACCTTACGTTTTAAACAAACTATTTTACGTCTTCAGTAGTTTTTTTTTTTTATGTTGGCTGATTATCGCTAGGACAACCGATTCGATAACGTGAATTTCAACTAGCACCGAGCCATCCCAGAAAGTGAAACCTCTTCTTACACTGAACAAAAAGGGCCTAAGGCTATAGAAAAATGTCTGACATTTAACATGGCTGTTCCATTCTGAAAATGTTTTATTCTACCCATTTATTTCACGGAATTAAAAACAAAATTGTTCAAACAATTTAAATAATTCCTATTAAAATATAAGACAACGGAAATAATTATATTAGAGATAAGGGAAAACGTATCCGTGACGAAAATATACTTCGTACTACGTAACCATTTTCTCTTCTCGTGGAATTACGTGGAATACGAGATTTCGTGGGAGTTCTATTTTGTATTTTTTATAGCTTAACCACGTAAAACAATGAGTTAATAAATATTGACTGTGACAAATTTAAAGAAACACATCTTCCAATAGATAAATAAATATATATATGTCTTTGAATACCTATTTCAATAAATTTTTGTTTTCTTCTTAGCTTGGCATGAAGCCAGAAGTGAAAACACATTTTATTTTAAATTGATTGACATCTGAGTGCTTTTTCCATTAATTACAAGTACAAAAATTAATTTGTTGTGTCCAATAATCTTCGAGTAAACTGTAAGAATGGGGTACCTGTTGAGGTATAGGTGCCGAAAGAACAAAACGCCTACAAAGGTATCAATCATTCTGTAAACAGTAGAGTAATCTTGGTCCGTAAAGAGTAACACTTCTCTTCAAGAGTTATTATATAAAGAACAGCAGGGTACAGCTTCAAGTATCATACTGTAAACAGCAAGGTAAAGCTTCAAGTATCATTTTTTTAAAGGGCAGAACTTCAACCTATATAAATAAACGTCAGTATTTGTGTATGTGTATATCTGTTCTTGTACGTTTCACATCTTTTAATCAATCAGCACCAAACTTGACATAGTGACACGGGATGACACAAGGGGGATCGGACTCGCTCATCTAATTTCATGTTGATAGAATTCTTGAAGAGAGTGCACATTTCTTTTCAGTTCTGGTTCGTTTATATGCTTTTATTGCACGTTTGGTGTTTATTACGTTAAGAAGAAAAACAGAAATACAATTGCCTATACTTTGTTACAAACGAGTTTTTATTTCACCCGTCCAAAGGACAGAAACTCCAACTTTTAAATAATATTCCGCGAAAAACCAGAGCAATCACTAACACAAGTATCACTTTGTACAGAAAGCAGCTCCTTTTAAGTTGTCAATCTGTGAGGAACAATATTCCTTCAGTTAACATTCTGTAAAAAAACAGATAATCGACCATTATTTTATAAGGAACAGGGCATAGTCTCGAGCATTATACTATTACGCTGTACAAAATAGAGCATCTCCTTAAGTATCACTGTAAAAAATACAACATACCTCAAATATCACTGTAAAAAATACAACATACCTCAAATATCGCTGTAAAAATACAATATACTCCAAGTATCACTGTAAAAAAGAGCATCTCCTTAAGAAACATTTTATAACAAAGATGATGGTTTTCCAGTTGTCATTCTGTAATGAACAAACATCTCTTCATCTATCATTCAGTAAAAAAACAGAGCTCCTGTTCGAATATGAGCTTGTAAAAAACAGAGCTCCTGTTCGAATATGAACTTGTAAAAAACAGAGCTCCTGTTCGAATATGAGCTTGTAAAAAACATAGCTCCTGTTCGAATATGAGCTTGTAAAAAACAGAGCTCCTGTTCGAATATGAGTTTGTAAAATGCAGAACTCCTGTTCGAATATGAACTTGTAAAGAACAGAGCTCTTGTCTAAGTGTCAGTCTGTAGAAAATAGGACATCTCGTCATATACAATTCTATAAAGAATAGGGCACATCTTAAAAATAACACTGTGACACAAATTTTGTTCCTGGATAGTTTGTGTTATTTCTTAATTGCTTATGTTGTAAAAGTACATAAAATGGACATTATTCCCTTCGAACTTTGCTTTTGTGACCTGGATTATGAAATTTAGAAATTAACCTATTTTCTACGTAAAAACGGGCAAATTTGCACATTTTCATTTACATATATTTCTACTAAAGTTATATAAAAACGTTTAGAAGTGAGTAGTTTTTGAGATTTGCAACTGTAATGTAAATCACTTTCACGTATCAGCCCCCAAGTATAGTCTCCCATCATGTTTTCATTATACGTTCCTTCGTACCAGCGTTCAGTGTCCAGTATATCTTGGTGGAAGCGCTCGCCTTGCTCCTCTGAGTATGTTCCCATGTTCTCCTTGAATTTATCAAGATGAGCGTCAAGGATGTGGACTTTCAGAGACATCCTGCAGTCTATTTTGCCGTAGTTCTTCGCCAGAACTTCAACCAGTTCCACATAACTTTCGCCCTTGTGATTGTCCCAAAAGCCCCGAACAACTGCGACAAAGCTGCTCTTAGCTTTTTTTTCCTTCCTACTGAGATTCTTGGGGAAACCTGAGCACTCCAGGATATTCTTTATTTGTGGTCCAACGAAGATACCAGCTTTGACCTTTGCCTCAAACAGCTTAGGAAAGAAGTCTCGAAGGTACTTGAAGGCTACAGACTCCTTATCAAGAACTGTAACAAATTATTTCATAAGATCCATTTTTATGTGCAGTGGTGGTAACAACACCTTCTGGAGGTCTACCAGCGGCTCACACTTGACATTGTGCCTCACCACAGAGAACTCGGTCCGTTGTAGCCAGTGCTTCCTGTTGTAGTGTGCTGCAGTGTCCCTGCTATCCCAAAGGTAAAGATAACATGGAAACTTGGTAAAGCTTCCTTGTAGACCCATCAGGAATGTCACCATTTTGAAGTATCCAATAACCTCCCAGCCATACTCATCATACTTCAAGGTTTCTATCAAGATATTGACCTGTTGTATTCCTCTTTGAGGTGCACAGAAATATGTTTAAATTTTAAAAGGTCTAAAATTTGAATAATATGAAATCTTACTATTCAAGCAAGCAAAAATTATCTTCTAGAGTTTTTTGCAGTGGTTACAGGTAAAATGAGGTGCCCAGGGTTTGTTTTGATCCCCGACAAGCATGCTGAAATATACTTGTAGGCATCACATATTTTATCAAAGATGGCATCAAGAAGCTGCAAGCATTCTCCAGACGTATTCTGCTTTGTATGTGGCCAGTTTATCAAGACAAGAGTGAAAAAGTATATTCTAGAAAGCTTTTGAAAATTCTTGTAAGTTCGAGAAGATTCTCTATCAGCTACTCAGCACTGGATATACCTGGAATATTCTGGAAAATGGATAAAATTGAAAATTTCATTACCCAGGTCATAAAAGTAAAGTTTGAAGAGAAAAATAGGTCTTTAACTTTATGTATAATCTATTGTGAAATAACACTTTCTGCCCAGGAACAAGAAGAAGTAAACATTTTGTTACATAGTGTAATCTGTAAAGAAGAGAGTACCATGGGCGTCCGCAGAAGTGTTTCCAGGGGGAGGGGTGGTCAAAGTAGGATGAATTTGTGAGGTTGATAAAAAAAATTCATATAGATATGCGCCCCCAGTGGCACAGCAGTGTATTTGCGGACTCACACCACTAAAAACCGAGTTTCGATACTCGTGGTGGGCAGCGCACAGATAGCCCATTTTGTAACTTTGTGCTTAATTATAAACAAACAAAAATGTAGATATTCTGAATGAATAAAGAAAGAATTGTTTCTCATTTCTCAGAGGGAAGGACAAATACCATGTCTTCAAGTGTCAATATGCAAATAATTGTTGTTGTTGTTTTCTCAAATACCATTCTATAGAGAACTGACATTTATTCAATTATGAGTGTCAGTTAATATCTATGGTAAGCATCTTAGACATTCTAATTTTATGATTCCGTGCCTTTTTAACACGCTACTTGTTCCTACGCTTACAAAACCGAAACTAGAAGTCATCTTTTATTATTAAAAACTCAAGGTCAATTCCTGTTGAAATTTTTTTTCTTTCTTTAATTTATATTTGCCTTTATCCATCACTAATTTTTATCTTCCTCATGTTCTGATACTTCTTGGTTAAAACTCAGAATGTGTACATACGATAGGCCTTTTCTAACTAAAGATTAATCTAAAACAGTACTTTCGGCCATGGGCCGTTTACAATGTGGTCAAAAACATAAAAATAAGTTGGTTGTTGTAAGAAAACATAAAAAGTATTAAAGAAACTTCATTCACTGATCATAATAAAAGGGGAAAGAACCCGACTGTTTAGAATTCTTTGCCTGAACTTATGGTAGATTATACCGAATTAATTAATTTCTCTAAGTAAACGTATAACACACTGTTTGTTATATTATTTTGAACCAGAATCTCACCTAAACTTCACTGCTCACCAGACCGGATTGACCTGAAATACTTTATATTTGTTTGAAAAATCCAACCTATTTATGTAACCTGCTCTTAAGTATTTAAATTGGACAATTTTTAAGTACATATGAAAAGTCACTCTGATGTTATTGGTTCAGATAACCTGGTTAACGTTGCTGAAGCTGCCTCAATTTCAATTCAGTAAGTACCCCAGTGGCATAGCGGGCTTATTCTGCTGGAAACCGGGTTTTGATAACCGTGGTGAGCAGAGAACAGACAGCCCTTGTGTAGCGTTGTCCTTAATACCAAACCACATCAGCAGAGCAAACACGTTTCTATAATGTTTAAATTCATTCGAAACAAACGAGGTAAATGAGATACCATCACGCTACTTTGTTTTTTGTTTGTTTTGTTTTTGTTTTGAATTTCGCACAAAGCTACTCGAGGGCTATCTGTGCTAGCCGTCCCTAATTTAGCGGTGTAAGACTAAAAGGAAGGCAGCTAGTCATCACAACCCACTGACAACTCTTGGGCTACTCTTTTACCAACGAATAGTGGGATTGACCATCCCATTGTAACGCCCCCACGACTGAAAGGGCAGACATGTTTGGTGGGACCGGGATTACCTTGTTTTAACTGCTTTTTTGTAGGTTCACGTTTGAAAGTGTTAGTTTACTTTATGAATTAGTTTTACCAGATAGTTTTACGGTATTGCGTTTAATTGAACAGGAGTTTTGTAGAACTTGTGCAACACACAGGTTCTGGAGTAGACTGTAAGCCCGGCATGACTAGGAGGTTAAGGCACTCGACTCGTAATCCGAGGGTCACGGGTTCGAATCCCCGTCGCACCAAACATGTTCGTCCTTTCAGCCGTGGGGGCGTTATAATGGTACGGTCAATCCCACTATTCGTTGGTAAAAGAGTAGCCCAAGAGTTGGCGGTGGGTGGTGATGATTAGCTGCCTTCCCTCTAGTCTTACACTGCTACATTAGGGACGGCTAGCGCAAATAGCCCTCGTGTAGCTTTGCGCGAAATTCAAAACAAACACACTCCACTGTACAATTTCTATCTACCTTTTATAAATTCTTAACGAGAAGAATCTTTTATTCGTTAGTGTTGAAGAATGCGGAATTCGAACTTCTGGCACACGATGTTTTCGTGCTGACGTCACTTGTTAACAAAAAGTAAAAAAAAGAAAGGGAATCAGTCAACCTTGGGAGAATTTCACAGTTTCCTGCCTGACGTCACTCTGAGAAAGCGTAATGTAGTGATTTATATAGATAAGTAGACAATAGTCAGCCCGGAAGTATAGGTGAGAAAGGTGTTAGGCCTAATTACTACTAGCTGATTGTGGCTTAATGACACTACGTTTGTCTGAGAACTTTTCTAATGAACACTTCAGGACACTTTCTAGATCATGAAATGGTTGTGAGAGTAACAAAAGGACCTAATTACTGACGGGAAACATTTTGACATCTAAATAAAGTATTTTATTAGCTGAAATATATAAGACAAACATTACTAGAGTGAAATCTAGTGTTTTGCTGTGAACCTTGCTTATTGTTTCGGGTTTAAATTACTATGTCTCAAAACGATGTCTGTGAAACTTGAAAGACGCGCTAATAATGTTGGATATGACGTAATGAATACACAAATACACGAATAAATTAATCAATTAAATAAATGTACAAACTAATGAACAAAAACATTAAACGCATAGTTAACGTAGTAAGAGCTTTTTACATGAAAAATCCCCGTCGCACCAAACATGCTCGTCCTTCCAGCCGTGGAGACGTTATAATGGGACGATCAATCCCACTATTCGTTGGTCAAAGAGTAGCCCAAGAGTTGGCGATGAGTGGTGATGACGAGCTGTCTTCCCTCTAGTCTCATGAAAAATTAGTTTTTGTGATGTTCTTCTTTCCTTCCCAACAGTATTTTATTGTTGTTGTTGTTTTGAAATATGCACAAAGCTGCACAATGGACTATATGTGCTTTGTCCACCACGGGTATCAAAACCCGGTTTTTAGCCCCCAGACATACCGTTGATCCACTGGGGTCACAATACTTTGACTCTTGTAAAAACGCCACAATTCAAGTGGTGAATTTTAAATAAAAAATGTTTGCAAACTATTTATTGTCATCGTGTTTGTTTGTTTCTTTTCAATACTAGGTACTCGTAACAAATAGTAATTCGAAAGTATACACTTGTGGTGCTTTAAGGTGGAAGGTTCGGTAAAACCCGTTGCAAAGTAATAGTGAATTGTAGTGGAAGAACTGAATCGTGCTAACAAACAAACAAATTAAATAGAAAGTGTGTTATAAACAGTACGTGTACTTCGCATTGTCGACCACAGATGGTCACCATTACTTGAGTTATGTATTAGTCAGACCGGGTCTACTCTCCCAAGTTGATATTCCACACTGAGTAAATCACATATTACTTAGTTAAATCAGTAAACTCAAACGTATCCAGAGCAACTAGCGTTAACCTCGAACCCGTCATGCCTATTCCAGTAGGAGGAAGCGTATGACCTCGAGATATCATTTGGAGAAAATTGCTATCAAATTTCATGCACAAAGTGCACGTTATAGCCACCATTCCACTGGCAGATCAGGTTTTTATCTCATAAGACAAAGAACAATAAACTTAGAATGAAATAAGCTTTCTTGAAAACGTCCCTACCTAGAATAAACGAATTATTTGGAAAAATGTTTATATTAAAATAACAAGGTAGAAAATTCATGGTATGCTAACATATCACAATATTCCATTCACGTTTTGTAACTTACTTGTATAGGTGTATTACTGAATATAGTCATATTATGTGTGTGTGTGTGTGTGTGTATATACATATATACATACCCTGTTTACTGTTTATAAATGTTTTTCTCAACTATCTCTGGACTAAAGATATGTAATGAAAACCTAAGCTTCCAGGGTTCATTTTAGTTATATTTTTCACAAAATCTATAAAAGGCCTAACAGAATATTGTAGCTTCCGATAAAGTGAATGTTAAACACTGTCAAATATACAGTTTTATCTTATGGCAAATATTACGTAAAAAATTCACTGCTATCACTCATAACTCATAGGTATTATTAATGGACTTTACAAAAAAAAGTGAAAGTTTGGTTCTTTGTAGTCAAGATAGATGGACTTTATATAAAGAAGTGAACATTTTGTTCGTTGTAACGAAGATAGGTGGGCCTTATGTAATAACGCGAAAGTTTGGTTCTTTCAAATAGACGGACTTTATACAAAAACGTAAAAGTTTGGCTCTTTGTAGTCAAAATAGACGGACTTTATATAAAGATGTACAAGTGTGGTTCTTTTGAGCCAAAAAAACAGATAATAACGAAGAAGGATGATTCTTTCCAGTCAAGACAGATGCACTTTGTGAAAAAAAACATGCAGATCTTGTTCTACGTGGGTGTATAAATATTTCAATGTGTATTTTAGTCACTATCAAATTACCTTATTTTTAATTCAGAACCGTATAACATAACGTTACTTGTTGAAGAGCACACACGTGTTATCGTGTCAAATGGTTATTGAATGAATGAAATACCAATAAACATTTTTTTTAAAAAACGTCATGAAACTTAAAAAAAATGTTTTACGCAATGTTTTACGTGTCGTCAAGAGTGAAGAGTTACACGTAAAAACATTTAAAAACTTGTAGTACACAAATTAGATCAAGACAGAATAATTATACGTCATGAAAGTGGTAAATGGTACATGACTGGTGAAATCTGAAAATAGGCAAGATGCGTCACAAAGCACGTGTCTGATTTCAAAATTTCGTTTTTGATAATACAAGTTTTAGACATTCGATGTCAATCAAGTATTATTAAGTCACTGAACCCTCACGTATTTAACAGTTTTTATTAATCTTACGTTCAGCGTAGTCTCAAGCTTACTTAATTACCATGCATTTTGTTTTAACATAAGCTAGTTCTTTCATCCCTAAAAGGCCTGGTATAGCCAGATGGTTAAGGCACTCGACACGTAATCTGAGGGTCGAAGGTTCGAATCACCATCACACCAAACATGCTCGCTCTTTCAGCCATGGGAGCGTTATAATGTGATGGTCAATCCCACTATTCGTTGGTAAAAGAGTAGCCCAAGACTTAGCGGTTGGTGGTGGTGACTAGCTGCCTTCCCTCTAGTTTTACACTGCTAAATTAGAGACAACTAGCGTAGATAGACCTCGAGTAGCTTTGTGCGAAATTCAAAACAAACCAAATCAATTACCCTTAAAGACCTGCTGAGAGAGAGAGTTAAGTTTTTCTTTAGCTGCTTACCTTCACCTAGTTGATCTAGGAAGTCTTAGTTTAAAATAAAATACATTTGTTTTCGTCGGTAGAGGACATTGGCAAGATAGCTTAAGAACCTCAAATTTCTCAAACAACAGCAACAATATATCTTCAACTTTTAAATAATGCCCGGAAACATATAACACCAAAAAACTGCTCGACTCCAAATGTACTTGGAAAGAGAAGTGAATCAACAGCGACCTTTTAATCAAGACCTGATGCGTCGTGGTGAATTGTAAGAAGTGGTACAGTAGCTATTGCAGTTATTATACCAGGAAACGACTCTTTATTTCCCGCTACTTCGTCACGACAAAAAAAAAAAAAGCTCGTGATAAGCGCACTTTCAATACCTCCCCTTTCTGTTCATTTTGACCCATATAACCTTTAACAACACTGTTCCTCCTAAATTAACCCATTGCCCTACTTCAAAGATGAGGCCAACCGGTATATCTCAAACTGATTACTGGTGGTGGGATGGAAGTAATCGACAGAAGAAGGCAAACAAACTTGCACTCAGGCCCTCAAGATTCTAGAGGTGAAATACCAGGTTTTCTTGTTTTATTTTTTTACTATCAGTTTTAAATATAACAACAGGGCGATAATGCATATTTGTGGCTTATTCTACTTAATACCCTACACGTAGGACGAAGACAACTTTCTGAAGATATACAAAAACAACAACTCAGATGCACGACTCAACATAAAACACACGATTTAATTAAACCTACACATTTCATCCCTCATGAATTACGAGGACGAGCATCATGATATGACCAGAAGTGTATATGATTCGAGGAATAACCAAAGGGAAATATTCACCAGCGAAAGGAAACTAACATAAAAGAATTTCATCTTCTTCCAGTTAACCATGAGCCTGACAAAACAAAGTTGGTGGCGTGCATGTAGATCCTTTGGTATCACGTAAAACGTTAAGCAGACTATCATAATAAGAATTCCTCGAACTCATAATAAAAGTACTTTCTGTCAATAATAATAATAAAGAACATCAGATAAACAGCAACTCGGTCAAAGAGTTTTCTTCCAAATTGGTGTCATTACATAGTTTTCACTGCCAGCTTCACTTACTACGCTTCCAAAGTACGTCTGATAGTGGTTCTTTTTTTTATTAGATGTCTGTATTTTTAATGTAATAGGTGTTTTTATAGAAATGTCGACACCTACCTCGCTCACACTCACACGTAATGTTTCTTCTTGTAGATTGTTTGTTTGTTTTGGAATTTCACGCAAAGCGACACGAGGGCTATCTGCGCTAGCCGTCCCTAATATAGCAGTGTAAGACTAGAGGGAAGACAGCTGGTCATCACCGCCAACTTTTGGGCTACTCTTTTACCAACGAATAGTAGGATTGAGCGTCACATTTTAACGCCCCCATGGCTGAAAGGGCAAGCATGTTTGGTGGGACGGGGATTCGAACCCGCGATCCTCAGATTACGATTCGAGCACTCTAGCCACATGGTTATGATGAGCCGTTTCATTAACTTCAACTAAGTTAGTTGGGCTGGAAGGTGGTTAACATTAATACACACAGTTTATATATAAATAAATATATCTATGAAGAATTTAAGGGCCAAATAATTCAATAAAGAAAAGTATTTTTATACAACAGTAAAATAACGGTTAAAACCTTATTGGTGTATATATTTTGAATGCTACTGGTTTGTTAAGTGTTGTAACATTTTGAATAGACTGTTATGAAACTGGATAAGTGATTAGATTGGAGAAACAAACACACTTTTGAGAGAACAAACGGTCGTTAGAACTTGAATGATAAAAATAGAAATCATCGAATTATTTTTTCAAGTTAAAGCGCATTTTACTTCTCTTACAAGGTTTTACCCATAGAGTTAACGATGAAAACCCACTGACTTTTTAAACATATTTTTGTAAACTATTTGAGCCCCAAACTGCTCGTATGTTATTTATAGAAGTCACTATGTAGTTCCCACCATTTTTGCTATTCCAGAAAGTGCACCAAACTCTGGTCATGATGTTATCACCAAACGGCAAAGTTTATATTCCCCAGTTAGAAAATTCACATTCAATATTTGAAAGCTATCCAAGCTACTACTGGGATCAGTCTTAGCATACATAAGTAAAAAAAGAAAAATACTTAAAATAAATATAAATGTTTTTCAAATTGTAAATAATAACATTATTCGGCACAAAGTACTAAAATTTATTAGAAAAACAGATAATATTAACAGTAACTATATTTTAATCTGCCTACTACAAGCAAAATAGAAGAATATTGCGCAGTCAGTAATAGCAAGGTCCCGCCAGTTGGTCAGCTGTATGTTTACAGCCTTAAAACTATAAAATTTGGGATCATATTCCCCGTGAGGGACTCAGCACGGACAGTCTATCACGCAGCTGTGAACTGAAACTTAAGTAATTTGTTTGTTTGTTTGTTTATTTTGAATTTCGCACAAAGCTACTCAAGGGATATCTGTGCTAGCCGTCCCTAATTTAGCAGTGTAAGACTAGAGGGAAGGCAGCTAGTCATCACCACCCACCGCCAACTCTTGCGCTACTCTTTTACCAACGAATAGTGGGATTTATCGTAACTTTATAACGCCCCCACGGCTAAAAGAACGAGCATGTTTGGCGCGACGGGGACCCTCAGATTACGAGTCGCACGCCTTAACACGCTTGGCCATGCCGGGCCAAACTTAAGTAAATAAAAATGACAAGCATAGTACAATTACAATCGAATGTTAATTAATAAATTCTGTCATGTGACAAACAATAACAAAAATGTCCATATTATATTTTATTTTATGATGTCGTCAAGAACAATTACTTAGCTCGAAAATTAATAATCGCGTAATTTTTAAAATTAATTTAAATACAGCAATGTTTGTTCTGTCATATGTTTATTTTATTTTTATCTTAAAACTACAGTGAAATATCTTTATAATGTCGTCTACACCAATCATTCTCTTTATTTTGGAAATTATTATGTGTTTTGTTGATTTAAATTCCTGCTTTTTGAGCATCATAACAACTAAATAATGGTTGAGTTTTGGTTGAATGTTAAGTCACTTCATTAATAAATTCGTTACATCTTCAAAAGAGGGCGCTATGTAGAGAAATAAAGAAGGAGCCATGTAAGTAGGTTGCGGCAGAAAAAAAACTGGATATTAACAGTTTTTCCGGATAGTGGACTTTTATTCATCACCCTAAGCCTAAAAGTAGATAACGTAATATCGTTTGTTTTTAAAACCCAGACACATAATGTATCCTTTCTCTAAACAAAAAACACGAACAGTTATACACTAAATAACTCTTTAAAAGTAGAAGAAAACCACCTCACCTCAAAATACCGTCTTAGACGAATCGTCTAATGTCTGAGACATTAACTAGTCTAGAAAGATGAACTACCACAGAAACGAGAGTTAGGGTTACTGAAAGTCTCGCTGAGTTTGTTTTTCTTTTAACCAAAGAAACAGAAATTGGTAAATAAACGTTGGTTTTCCGAAAACTTTCTTACTTGTTTTTTTTTTTTTTTCTGTCAATGTTGTACGCTTTTCAATATTAAAAGTAACGAGTTTCTACATATTTCTAGCCAGAAGACCTCAGTGCTGCCATCTGCACGTTTACTGCTAACAGTAAGAGTCAGAATTAAACGCATTTCGACATAAATAATAGAGAAAGTTGATGGTATACATTTTTAACCAGGAAACTTTTCGAACGAATATCTTTTCTCGGGTGCATGTGGTTAACCTATAACTGTTCGATTGTGTAGAACATTCGAAATTATAGAATATTACAAAAAGTCACAGCTATAATAATATACATTAAACATATTAAACTGAAATAAACAAAAAAAAGACACGGTAATAGTTGGGTTTGTTTTGAATTTCGCGCAAAGCTACACGAGGGCTATCTGCGCTAGCCGTCCCTAATTTAGCAATGTAAGGCTAGAGGGAAAACAGTTAGTTATCACCACCCACCGCCAACTCTTGGGCCATTCTTTTATCAACGAATAGTGGGATTGACTGTGACATTATAACGCTCCCACGGTTGAAAGGATGAGCATGTTTGGTGGGACAGGGATTCGAACCCGCGACCCTCGGATTACGAGTCGAGTGTCTTAACCACCTGCCCATAGACACGATAATATCAACGTTATTCGTTCTTCTGCGTCTCTCCTCCAGTTTACAGATTTACGATTTTAAAAATTGGGTTTCTATACATGTATGGGAAGAGCACAGACAATCCATTGTGTAGCTTTGAGCTTAGCAACAACCAACATCTAACAAATTGTTGTACTCCGTATGTTTATATTTATACGGATATTTCATTTTACCTCACTACCTTTTCACTGAATTATGATGTTCCTTATATTTATTTTTTATATTCATTCATTCGCCACTCGATTCCATCAAGGAACATAGGGCCACAATCACTTGCGGATTCTTCAACAGGTTTTTAAGTGAGTTGGTTGATAGCCCACTGCACCGAGCCGTCCCTAATTTAGTAGTGTAAGACTAGAGGGAAGACAGCTAGTCATCACCACCCACCGCCAACTCTTGGGCTACTCTTTTATCAATGAATAGTGGGATTGACCGTCACATTATAACGCCCCCACGGCTGGGAGGGCGAGCATGTTTGGCGCGACGCGGGCGCAAACCCGCGACCCTCGGATTACGAGTCGCACGCCTTAACGCCAGGCCCTATTTTTTATGTAACTTTTTAATTTACATCATTATTATTATGTTTCTGATTTTCGACCAATCAAGTTTGTTGTGGCATTCGAACAGATTTGGCTAGTTTTATACAACCTGTACTGTAATAGCTGACTACAATAAAATAGCGGATCGACATGGCCAAGTGGGTTAAGGCGTTCTCCTCCGATGTTCACGGGTTCGAATCCCGGTCGCATCGCGCCAAACGTGCTCGTCCTTTTACCCGTGGGGGCGTTATAATGTGAGGGTTAATTCCTCTGGTCTCACACTTCTAACTTTGGAACGGTTAGTACAGATAGCCATTGTGCAGCTTTGCTCGAAATTCAAAATTGCAGTGAGATATTTTATTTTCCATTTCTAATAAATTGAAAACACGACTTTTATCAGACAGCGCAATAGATTTGAATAACAAACGCCAAGTGTTGTGATGACAGATGTTTGTTTTGTTTTGCCGGTGCATGATAGGTATAAGTTATTGGCTTCATAGTCTCGGATGTTTGGATAACATATCAGTCCTAACACCACTTTAAACACATTTTAACTTTCCCTTAAACATAATTTTTACACCTGTGTATAGAAATAATTTTACTATTTGCCAACAACAAATAATACAGCTATAGACAAAGTTAGGTTCGGTTAGTGTTGTTTTGTCTACGTTTATCCAAAGTTGAACGTGCAGTACCGACATCAAACATTGAACGCAGCACAATTAAAACGGTCACTGACACAAAAGAAGGCCACAGAAATTTGTAAAAGATTCACTATACGACATAATACTTTCTCGTTATTACCGCTAAATATAGCGGTAATATTTTTCCTTCCGAGATTAATGTTTTAAAATATAGGTTATAGGAAAGGTAACGGAAAAAAAACCAACAACAATAAAAATAGCGAATAAGAATATTCTTAGATGGCCAATAACAGTCTTAGATCATACGAGATCTCTAGTGTTAAAAGGTTAAATCTTATTTGTTTTCTCGATGTGAAGGAAATCTTAATACAGGTAGTTGTTAAATGATTTCTTACAAAGGGAAAAACGTAAACAGTTGAAACTGGTTACAAGTCTAACAAGTAACAAAAAATTGTAAACAGTCCAATGCACTGAATGAATTCGAACAAACACGTTTACGAACTTTTAAATAGGCTACTGTATTGAATGATATCATAGAAGCTCGACAACAGAAACCAAAGTTAAGAAACGAGATTTAATCTGGTGAATGAAAGAAATCAAGACAACGGATGATACCTGAAGAAAACAAACCAATGTTCTGACGAAACGTGTAGTATGTTCTCACAAAACGTCCCCCGCTGTGAAAGTCTATGAATTTACAGCGTTAAACCAGAGGTTCGATTTCCCTCGGTGGACACAGCAGATAACCCAATGTGGCTTTTCTATGAGGAAAACAAGCATACACAAATACATTATCCCACAAAAATAGATCACTTCATTATGTTTGTACATTCTTGTTTGCCATCTTATTATCATATTTGCATCCTTACCTAAAAATGAAATCGTAACATCACGACGGCTTCTAATGAGCCCGAAGTGAACCAATAAAATTTAAGAAACTGACGACATAATTTCAAAAAAATTGTGGTACACCAAATGTTATAACTGCGCCAAAAGAAGCTATTTAAAAACATCACTCAAGAAACATCATGGTGTGTAATTTTGCCAAAGCGTATGTTTCTAATTTGGACAAGCCTAAAGTTCAGTCAATAATTTAGTAACAACGTTTAAAAAAACGAGTAGTTTTTGATATTATATAACGATTTTAATTAATAACGTAAGTGTCTTAGGGTTATATAATTTTCTCACGCCCGAAACTCTAACTTTACGTTTAATTAATTATCAGTAACAGGACAACAATGGTGTTGTTGTTATTAATTAAGCACAAAGCTACACAATGGGCTATCTGTGCTCTGCCCACCACGGGTATCGAAACCCGGTTTTTCGCGTTGTAAGTCCGCAGACATACCGCTGAGCCACTGGGTGGGGGGGGGGCAGGACAACAATGATTAAAACAGGAGTAACAAAAAAATTCACTTTGTTCTCGCGTGTTTAATGTTGGGAAAGTGGATTTATTGACTGTCGCTTTTCTCAGTTTTGGTCAACGGTAACTTATGGAGTTACAACGCTAAAATACGGGGTTCGATTCCACACGGTAGACACATAAGGTAGTCCAATATGGCTTTACGCTGCAAACAATAACAACAAAAAAGGCCTCTTGTCTCGGCAGGTCCAGTTGCAAAATCACCTGTTGCACACTCCTGTCAACGGTCTAGTGCAAAGATGTTACTTTAGAAATAAAGGTACAAATTTTATTGTATTTTACTTATATATCGAATAACTGATGGAACCTTCAATAAAAATCGTGCATTTATGATTATATCTGAGGGGTCTCATGTTTGATAGTTTTTCCACGATAGTTTTACTCCTTTATCTGTCGATAACCAATTAAGATAAAAACCAGAATGACCTTTATTCATAAAAGAAGTCTACACCAAATACACTATATCATTTTATAACTTTTTGTACGATCTAACTAGAGTAGAATTTACCATCAATTGATTATAGATAGGAAGTTTTGAACATTATTTAATGATTAGGTAGGTAAGGTGCAGGTACAATTCTCAATCTCCATTTTTCTTTCTGTACAGAACTAGTTGACAAACAAAGGCTGCTTACCTTGTGTAGGTTTTTACATTCTAACAAACGCATGATGAATCAAAGAAACCTTGAGTCAAACATTTTTATGTATTTTTTACTCATCTACTTACCTGACCTAAGAAACAACTTCAAACATGTAGCCATTAAGATGGTAAAACAACAATTACGTGGTCTGTCTGTTCATCGCTTGATGCTAAACCTAAAGACGACAAAATAGTAATAAAAGTGCGTGATTCACGATTCTTTGGTGATAAAAAAACAACCTTTTTTCCGTGATAATATTCACGACCGCTAGAGCCAATATTCTACCAAGGTCAAACTTGGGTTTCGGCCTTTGACAACCTATTGTGTGTATATATATACATACACCCACACCCACACACATAAAGCCAAAAATACAAGTACACGGAATGACCTTGGTATCTTCATAAACAGTTTTATGACCATAGTCATACTTGTTGGATTTTGTGTTTAATTCAGAAGAGACATTTAGTGTTCAGTAAATACCATATACTACATTCGTGTTAGAGACGACTGGTTTGTAAGACAGTAATCTAATGAACACAATGATTAGAAACTTTGTTAATGTTTTGGTACTGCTGTTTTCTTTTTGTTTGATACAAGGTAAGAACGCTGGAAATTTCTAGATATTTGATGTTTATAAATATATTTATAATTTAGTGTCTTCTTTCTCGGTTTATGGCACAAAGTAATAGCAATGGATATTTTGTCCATGTATTATTTAAAGTTTTACTTGTTTTAAAGTCTTTACAAGACACAACAGCAGTTGTTATATAAATATTTAACTTTTATGTTTTTAAAACGTGTCTTCTCGTCAGTACAAGGTATACACCGTCATTAATCTATCTCATAAATATGTAATGCTTGTTTCTATTAGGTGTTTTCTGGTCGATACTTGGTACAAACCGTAATTAATCTATCTCATAAATATTTCATGTATGTTTCTATTAGGTGTTTTCTGGTCGATACTTGGTACAAACCGTAATTAATCTATCTCATAAATATTTCATGTATGTTTCTATTAGGTGATTTCTGGTCGATACTTGGTACAAACCGAAGGTAGTCTATTTCATAAATGTTTAAACTACATTATGTCTGCTTGGTCTCTGTCTGATAAAAATCGATTAAAAATTAGCTATTAATAAGTTGAAATAATTTGCTTATTTAACTTTGGTTGAATTTTACTGATCGATTGACTTTCCTTTATGTCCAGTTCCTTTTTATTATTGATTTGCGAAGGCTATGTATTGTCCCATATTTATAGGTTTTTGTCCTTCGTTTATCGAAGTTTTTAATACTGGTGATAGATCCAGTACAACCTACAGAAAGAATATTTAAAGCATTTATTTTCGCATAAAACTTCTGAAGTTTCAACTATAAATATTCTATCATTAACCCTAAAAAACGTCGTTGTAATTAATGTTTAATTTCTAAGTACAGTAAATCTCGCCTTTCTGTCAAGTTATTTGTCCAGTTACGGGGGTCATTTTTGATTACAATTTCGTGATGGCCTATATACCGTAATACTAAAACACACTGATAAATAATAATCCGACCCAGCTTTCTAGAAACGTTCATATAATTAATGTAGTCGCAAATGCTATTGTTTACAACAGTCGTTTTAATTTTTGTTTTCTCCAACTAAAGATCAACTAGTTCCGAAACCCAAATCTTACGGATCGTACATTATTAATGCTTTAAAATTACTTTTACATGACGTTGGAAAACAAAATATTTCAATAGCTATACTCCAAAACACCCGTTTGTTTTCAACCGTTTGAAGCACTTGCGGGTCACAAACACTGATTTACAGTAACTACTGGAAAAACACTTTCACTGGCGGTTCACAAACACCGATTTACAGTAACTACTAGAAAACACACTTTCACTGGAGATTCACAAACATCGATTTACAGTAATTACTAGAAAAAACACTTTCACTGGAGGTTCACAAACACCGATTTACAGTAATTACTAGAAAAAACACTTTCACTGGAGGTTCACAAACACCGATTTACAGTAATTACTCCACAAAACACTTTCACTGGAGGTTCACAAACACCGATTTACAGTAATTACTAGAAAAAACACTTTCACTGGAGGTTCACAAACACCCATTTACAGTAATTACTAGAAAAAACACTTTCACTGGAGGTTCACAAACACCGATTTACAGTAATTACTAGAAAAAACACTTTCACTGGAGGTTCACAAACACCGATTTACAGTAATTACTAGAAAAAACACTTTCACTGGAGGTTCACAAACACCGATTTACAGTAATTACCATAAAAACACTTTCACTGGAGGTTCACAAACACCGATTTACAGTAATTACTAGAAAAACACTTTCACTGGAGGTTCACAAACACCGATTTACAGTAATTACTAGAAAAACACTTTCACTGGAGGTTCACAAACACCGATTTACAGTAATTACCATAAAAACACTTTCACTGGCGGTTCACAAACACCGATTTACAGTAACTACTAGAAAAACACTTTCACTGGAGGTTCACAAACACCGATTTACAGTTTACAGTAATTACTAGAAAAAACACTTTCACTGGAGGTTCACAAACACCGATTTACAGTAATTACTAGAAAAACACTTTCACTGGAGGTTCACAAACACCGATTTACAGTAATTACTAGAAAAACACTTTCACTGGAGGTTCACAAACACCGATTTACAGTAATTACTAGAAAAACACTTTCACTGGAGGTTCACAAACACCGATTTACAGTAATTACTAGAAAAGTAATTACTACACTTTCACTGGAGGTTCACAAACACCGATTTACAGTAATTACTCCACAAAAAACACTTTCACTGGAGGTTCACAAACACCGATTTACAGTAATTACTAGAAAAACACTTTCACTGGAGGTTCACAAACACCGATTTACAGTAATTACCATAAAAACACTTTCACTGGAGGTTCACAAACACCGATTTACAGTAATTACTAGAAAAACACTTTCACTGGAGGTTCACAAACACCGATTTACAGTAATTACTAGAAAAACACTTTCACTGGAGGTTCACAAACACCGATTTACAGTAATTACTAGAAAAAAACAAACACCGATTTACACTTTCACTGGAGGTTCACAAACACCGATTTACAGTAATTACTAGAAAAAACACTTTCACTGGAGGTTCACAAACACCGATTTACAGTAATTACTAGAAAAAACACTTTCACTGGAGGTTCACAAACACCGATTTACAGTAATTACCAGAAAAAACACTTTCACTGGAGGTTCACAAACACCGATTTACAGTAATTACTAGAAAAAAACTGGAGGTTCACACTTTCACTGGAGGTTCACAAACACCGATTTACAGTAATTACTAGAAAAACACCGATTTACACTTTCACTGGAGGTTCACAAACACCGATTTACAGTAATTACTAGAAAAAACTTTCACACTTTCACTGGAGGTTCACAAACACCGATTTACAGTAATTACTCAGTAATTACTAGAAAACACTTTCACTGGAGGTTCACAAACACCGATTTACAGTAATTACTAGAAAAAACACTTTCACTGGAGGTTCACAAACACCGATTTACAGTAATTACCAGAAAAAACACTTTCACTGGAGGTTCACAAACACCGATTTACAGTAATTACTAGAAAAAACACTTTCACTGGAGGTTCACAAACACCGATTTACAGTAATTACTAGAAAAACACTTTCACTGGAGGTTCACAAACACCGATTTACAGTAATTACTAGAAAAAACACTTTCACTGGAGGTTCACAAACACCGATTTACAGTAATTACTAGAAAAAACACTTTCACTGGAGGTTCACAAACACCGATTTACAGTAATTACTAGAAAAAACACTTTCACTGGAGGTTCACAAACACCGATTTACAGTAATTACTCCACAAAACACTTTCACTGGAGGTTCACAAACACCGATTTACAGTAATTACTAGAAAAAACACTTTCACTGGAGGTTCACAAACACCGATTTACAGTAATTACCATAAAAAACACTTTCACTGGAGGTTCACAAACACCGATTTACAGTAATTACTAGAAAAAACACTTTCACTGGAGGTTCACAAACACCGATTTACAGTAATTACTAGAAAAAACACTTTCACTGGAGGTTCACAAACACCGATTTACAGTAATTACCATAAAAAACACTTTCACTGGCGGTTCACAAACACCGATTTACAGTAACTACTAGAAAAAACACTTTCACTGGAGGTTCACAAACACCGATTTACAGTAACTACTAGAAAAAACACTTTCACTGGAGGTTCACAAACACCGATTTACAGTAATTACTAGAAAAACACTTTCACTGGAGGTTCACAAACACCGATTTACAGTAATTACTAGAAAAACACTTTCACTGGAGGTTCACAAACACCGATTTACAGTAATTACTAGAAAAACACTTTCACTGGAGGTTCACAAACACCGATTTACAGTAATTACTAGAAAAACACTTTCACTGGAGGTTCACAAACACCGATTTACAGTAATTACTAGAAAAACACTTTCACTGGAGGTTCACAAACACCGATTTACAGTAATTACTAGAAAAACACTTTCACTGGAGGTTCACAAACACCGATTTACAGTAATTACTAGAAGAAACACTTTCACTGGAGGTTCACAAACACCGATTTACAGTAATTACTAGAAAAAACACTTTCACTGGAGGTTCACAAACACCGATTTACAGTAATTACTAGAAGAAACACTTTCACTGGAGGTTCACAAACACCGATTTACAGTAATTACTAGAAAAACACTTTCACTGGAGGTTCACAAACACCGATTTACAGTAATTACTAGAAAAACACTTTCACTGGAGGTTCACAAACACCGATTTACAGTAATTACTAGAAAAAACACTTTCACTGGAGGTTCACAAACACCGATTTACAGTAATTACTAGAAAAAACACTTTCACTGGAGGTTCACAAACACCGATTTACAGTAATTACTAGAAAAACACTTTCACTGGACAAACACCGATTTACAGTTCACAAAACCGATTTACTTTCATTGGCGGTTCACAAACACCGATTTACAGTAACGTCTAGAAAAACACTTTCACTGGAGGTTCACAAACACCGATTTACAGTAACGTCTAGAAAAAAACTTTCACTGGAGGTTCACAAACACCGATTTACAGTAATTACTAGAAAAAACACTTTCACTGGAGGTTCACAAACACCGATTTACAGTAATTACTAGAAAAAACACTTTCACTGGAGGTTCACAAACACCGATTTACAGTAACGTCTAGAAAAACACTTTCACTGGCGGTTCACAAACACCGATTTACAGTAACGTCTAGAAAAAAACACTTTCACTGGCGGTTCACAAACACCGATTTACAGTAATTACTAGAAAAAACTTTCATTGGCGGTTCACAAACACCGATTTACAGTAACGTCTAGAAAAAAACACTTTCACTGGAGGTTCACAAACACCGATTTACAGTAACGTCTAGAAAAAAACTTTCATTGGCGGTTCACAAACACCGATTTACAGTAACGTCTAGAAAAAACACTTTCACTGGAGGTTCACAAACACCGATTTACAGTAACGTCTAGAAAAAAACTTTCATTGGCGGTTCACAAACACCGATTTACAGTAACGTCTAGAAAAAAACTTTCACTGGAGGTTCACAAACACCGATTTACAGTAACGTCTAGAAAAAAACTTTCACTGGAGGTTCACAAACACCGATTTACAGTAATTACTAGAAAAAACACTTTCACTGGAGGTTCACAAACACCGATTTACAGTAATTACTAGAAAAAACACTTTCACTGGAGGTTCACAAACACCGATTTACAGTAACGTCTAGAAAAAAACTTTCATTGGCGGTTCACAAACACCGATTTACAGTAACGTCTAGAAAAAAACACTTTCACTGGCGGTTCACAAACACCGATTTACAGTAATTACTAGAAAAAAACTTTCATTGGCGGTTCACAAACACCGATTTACAGTAACGTCTAGAAAAAAACACTTTCACTGGAGGTTCACAAACACCGATTTACAGTAACGTCTAGAAAAAACTTTCATTGGCGGTTCACAAACACCGATTTACAGTAACGTCTAGAAAAAAAAACTTTCATTGGCGGTTCACAAACACCGATTTACAGTAACGTCTAGAAAAAAACACTTTCACTGGCGGTTCACAAACACCGATTTACAGTAACGTCTAGAAAAAAACACTTTCACTGGCGGTTCACAAACACCGATTTACAGTAACGTCTAGAAAAAAACACTTTCACTGGCGGTTCACAAACACCGATTTACAGTAACGTCTAGAAAAAAACACTTGTAATTCGATGCTTCTTTTATATTTTAAAATTATTCATGAATGATTAATTAGTATTTTGGCTAGTTTTGTTTCAAAACAGAAACTGGTATAAAATGTAAAACCTTTCTCACGAAGTAGTTCAGTGTGAACTTAATATTAGCATGTTGATTTTACAGCTAGTTCACACACACACAGAAAAAAATACACTATACACGTGGTCATCATATGTAAAATAATGAAAGTGTCATCCACATATATTCTATAGTATATTAGTTTAAACGGAGAAGTTAACCACACTTTCTAATTTGTTTGCATAAATTATTATCGAATTGAAAATGGGATTCCTTGGTGGGAAAAGCCACGAGCTTTTGGAATAACGACTTAGGAAACCTCTTTTCAATATTTTAATTTTGATTTTCATACCTGCGGCTAAGTATGGACCGTATTGTAGATAACCATGAAAAAAAAATGTGAAAACAGTCTTACTAGCTAGTGGTCCTAAAAACCTGATTATAAGCATGGTCCTCCGGTGGCCTAGCAGTAAGTCTGAGGTAGGGGGCTTGTAACACTAAAAACTGGATTTCGATACGTGTAGTGCCACAACACAGATAGCCTATTACGTAGTTTTACACTTAACAACAAAACAAACAGAAAGCTAACAGATAATGAGTTGATGATAACACTATGTAACACAAATTTTGTTCCTGGATAGTTTGTGTTATTTCTTAATTGCTTATGTTGTAAAAGTACAGAAAATGGCCGTTATTCCCTTCAAACTTTGCTTTCGTGACCTGAATAATGAAATTTAGAAATTAACCTATTTTATATTTAAAAACTGGCAAATTTGCACATTTTCATTTACATAAGGTCTGAATAAAACAACATATGTATCAATATTTACATGTATTTATACTAAAGTTATACAAAAATATTTAGAAGTGAGTAGTTTTTCGAGATTTGCGACTGTAATGTAAATCACTTTCACGTATCATCCCCCAAATATAGTCTCCCATCATGTTTTCGTTATACGCTCCCAGGTCACAAAAGCCAGGTTTGAAGAGAAAAATAGGTCTTTTCCATTTACTTTAGGCATAAGCAATTGGGAAATAACACTTTCTGCCAAGGAACAAGAAAAAGTAAAATTTTTTTGTACATAGTGTAATATGGACCAGTATTAAACATAACTGATCTAACCGAACAACCATTGTGATTAACTTTAGGAAGTCTGTACATGTAACCAGAATAAAAACCTGGTAGCTTTATTTTTATAATATTCATATTCTCTCAGTTATTACTATTATCTTCTCTCGATGGGCTCAGCAGATACCCCAATGTGGCTTTGCTATAAGAAAACGCACGCACGCACACACACACAGTCATTGTTTTTTATTATTTAATGTTATATTATCCCTGATCTAATATATAATTGTATTCGTATTTTTATCGGATACTCAAACAATGCGTTGTAAATATTGTGATAGAAAAATAAACATAATAATTAAAACATTAACATAAAATCCAAACGCGAGATTTCTATGTGATAGTCGAGTGTTTGTAATTCAACCTTAACAAAACAAACAGCTCAAATACCTAATCTATCACGTTACTGTGTTTCTGTTTAATATTGTAACATTTTTCTGCAAAAATGATATATTAATATTCTAAAAAAAGTTTTAAAAAAAGAATCTTCCAATCGATAGGAATTTAAACTCTTAGAGTTGGCTTCAGAGAAATAGCTGAGCTAATTTGGACGTTGCCAACACATAGTTGAGCGTCACAAACACAAAGTGGCTTTTATTTTATAGGATATTTTATTTATATTTTTGGTCATTGCTTTCCGGATGACACGAACATATGACCAGAGTCTATTTTTATAAATATTTTATTTATATTCTACTGTCTGTAAACGGTGGATATATGTTCAATTTAACAAATATTTATGAACTAGCTGACTTAATAATTAATTTAATTAATATTTAATTAATAATTAAACCCTGTGAAAATATTATGGTTTTAAAAACATAATTAACGTCTCCAACAAAAGTGATGGGTCAACGATAAATATACGAACTTTCGATGCCAGAATCAGGGTTTCTACTTCCTGCGATATTTAGAGTGCAGATAGCCCACTGTGTAGTTTTACACTCAACAACTTTTTGAGTGATGCAACAGAAAAATTGCGGCTATTTTATGAACATTTGAATGTTTGTGTTCAGAATAAATTTAGTAAAACGTATTATTATTATAATCTTCCAAATATCTTATTTTATTGTTCATTAAAACAAGAACTGTAAAAGATATGAAGTCTTCTTAGTTTCATTTCTTAACCTTGTGAATGGTCGTGATAAAAATTATTATTTTTTGATTATTTTGATTTGTTGAAACATTGTTTTCGTTATTTAGTTTTTCGGATTGGATTAATGAAACATCGTTATACTAAAATTTTTTGTTTTCACAAAACATAGTTTATTTTTTTAATAATCTTAAATTCGATTTGGTAAAATACGTCTTTCCTTGGTGAGAGGACCAGGCATGGCCAAGCGTATTAAGGCGTTTGACTTATAATCCGAGGATGGCGGGTTCGAATCCCGGTCGCACCAAACATGCTCGCCCTTTCAGCCGTGGAGGCGTTAGTAATGTGACGGTCAATCCCACTATTCGTTGGTAAAAGAGTAGCCCAAGAGTTGGCGGTGGGTGGTGATGACTAGCTGCCTTCCCTCTAGTCGGGGTTCCCAACCTTTTGGCACTCGCAACTTGAAAATGTAATTGATGAAATAAAATTAATGTTATCCCAAGCTACTTCTAACAAGGCTACGCGACTCCTCTGCCAAGACTTCGCGTCCCCACAGGGGGTCGCGACCCACCGGTTGGGAACCCCTGCTCTAGTCTTTCACTGTTAAATTAGGGACGGCTAACGCAGATAGCCATCGTGTAGCTTTGTACGAAATTCAAAAAACAAACAAACAAAACACTTTCCTAAAGTAACTAATTTAGGACGGGTAGCGCAGATCGCTCTCGAGTAGCTTTGCGCGAAATTGAAAACAAACAAACAAACCTTGGTGAGATTTTATGATGACTTGGACAGCGTTTTTTTGTTCCTTTGTTTGTTTTAACGCAAAGCTACAAAAATACTATAGGCGATTTGTCTATCATCTAAATTACATCCAGGTCTTTAGTATAGTAAATCTACAAGCTTATTGTTTTCTCATTGGAAACATATTAGGTTATATATATTTGTCAAAACCTTTTTTATTCACTGTTTTTTCCTTCAAGTTATAATATATCTCAGTGTTAACTAGATTCACTTGGCTAGAGCGAACAAATATAGGATGAATTCAAAGTTTCTCCTTCTAAACTGCTATTTGAAGGAATAATAGCATAGTTATGATATTATAGTTGTTTTAAGAGTTCTTATTTACTTTTGATATGTTGATTTTAAATAGATTTTCTTCCTTATTTGGCTAATAAATGAAATGTTCATAGCTTATGCAAAAGAAAATTTCCTTTTCTGACATCAGAGAACAGAACTATAAAAATGTTCATGCATATATAAACGTAGGCTGAGAAATTAACAGTAATTGTACTTTACTTCTATAAAAAGGACAAGATGAAGCCACAGCACCCTTTATTCCTGTAGAACCTTTCTTTCCAAGAGGATGTATTTCCACCAGAGGGCAGTTTCCTCATGAAGAGTTTTGTTACCGTTACTATGATTGCTGGGATGGTGAGGTTACCATAGGAGAGTGCCCAGGAGACCTTCTGTTTAACAACGATCCCAGGAAATATTACTGCGACTTTCCAGGAAACGTTGATTGTACTGGCCGACTTACTGTCAATGGTAAATTTGATTCTTCAGAGCCTCTACCTTCCAACTTTTATTGTCCTTGCCCTAAGTTTAGGCTTAGGATTTGTTTATTGCCCTAGCACTAAGATTAGGCTTAGGATTTGTTTATTGCCCTAGCACTACGTTTAGGCTTAGAATTTATTTATTGCTCAAGCACCAAGTGTAGGCTTAGAATTTGTTTTTAATATTAATTGGTTTACACTGCTCGTATGTACTATACTGCTGTATTTTTTCATTGGCTGGTATTGAGATTCACTAAACATGTTACTATGACTAATTTACTGTTAACTTTTAAAAGTGCTGATGTAATAGTTTTATATTTATAGTAATGAGTTTATTTTTCAATGTAATCCGTAATCACAGTTTGCCTGAGAATAATGACCACAATTCACTTCCAGGTGCTAATCCTTGGATGGCTCAGCTCTAAACTTGATAGCGTAATACTAAAAAATCGTGGTCCAACACACGCGGTGGACACTGTACAAAGAGCCCACTCTGTAGTTTCGAGCTCAAATTCAAACAAACTGTACAAATAGTGAATATTTTAGAATTTCTGAAGCTCTGTGTGACCTTATGACAGTACTTTCTAAACTGTAGAGCACTGACTGACTTCGTGTCAGTATTTCATAATTTCTTAAGCGATTGGTGACTTTATGGCAATATTTTAGCGATGAATTCATTATAAATATTTACGTAAACCCCTGGTGAAAGTTGTTACTATAGAAACAGTCGAATGCAAAACTTTATTACGAAATTACGTTAGCTGAAATTTATCGATTTTTGGTGCTATCCTATTATTCATTCAGCTGAGTTGTTATTTAACAATAAGAAACCTGGGTATGAGTTCCGAATATCGCAGGGAGCAGGTAAATACTAACGCCCTCTATTATAAATATATCTTCAGAGAAACAAATTACCCGACACACCAACACAGCTGATCATTCTTTCAAACGTTTTAAGGTACTTTCTTTACTTTATGCTGCCTCTAACACCGATAAAAAAACCAATATCGAAAAATAATTAATTGTTAAATTGAGTTACTTAAGTCCTTTAAATATTAACCAACAGTTCAGTTTTGATACTTTTTTCCCAATACTCTTCTGTTATTACCTTAAAATGCTTAAGTTATTTCTTTCTCTGCTGTGTAAAGCTGTGCTATAATTCTAATACCTTTCAATACTGTCATTTTTTAGTCATTGGCTCTGTTACACCCTTTTGCAAATTAATTGAAACAAATGGTCATTTTGGAATATTTTCAGCATGGCGGCCGGTGTGGGCTCGCTGGACCCACTTATTTCCTTTAATAGTCATTTTTTTCACACTTACTGCGTCATTAGCTGTGTTTTGTAGCACGGTCGATCTATGTTTGGGATATATGACGAAATTTTGAGGAATATTACGTCATTTGAAGTTGCGTTAGAAGGGCAAGGAGACCAGTCAAAAAACAACTTCTTACCAACTCAATGAAGAAAAAACGATATTAGTGGAGTCTGAAATACAAGAACTGAACGCAAGAATAATGGAGGAAGGTGTTATTCAGTGACGAGACTCATTTCTTCGTACAGGGTCAAAGAAGTCTGCATGTTTGCAGATCTACAGATGAGAAACTTCGAGAATTTCACATCAGTCAGTTCTTAAAACATCCCTTGAAGAAGATGTTTTGGGGCTTTTTCAGCTACTATGGAGTCGGAGGCTTACATATCGTAGAAGGTATGATGCGAGGACCACAGTACATCGAAGTTTTGCAGAGAAGAGTCGTTCCAGAATTGAAAAAGAGATTTCCAGATGGATCTGGCATTTTTCAGCAAGATCTGGCTTCATGTCACCCATCGAAACTTGTGAAGAATTTTATTACTACAACGCAAATAAAGGTGCTTGACTGGCCTGGAAACTCTCCAGACTTAAATCCTATTGAAAATATTTGGGCGATTTGTAAAGAAAGACTTCGGGGAAAAGACTGTACTACGAAAGATAAGCTAATTGAGGTCATAATTTATCCAGAAATTAGTAAATATTGCAGTCAACTCGTGGACTCGATGCCAAAGCGGATTAATGAACTTCTAAAAAATAAAGGCAGTCATATCATGTTTTAATTTGTGAGTAATTTTTGGATTCTTAGAAATTACACGCAAAAAATTGTAATTTTCCGTCTTGTTTCAATTAAGTTGCACAAGGGTGTATATATATTTTACTAAATTGTTAAATTATCGTAATTCGGTCTTGCTTCATATTCTGTTTTGTGTATTGTTTTACAAAAACGTTTCAAATCAAGCGTAAAAACAATTGTAATATTGGAACACTTTCCTAGGCTCGGTATGGACAGGTGGTTAAGGCGCTCGACTCCTAATCTGAAAATCGCGGATTCGAATCCTCGTCACACCAAACATGCTCGACCTTTCAGCCGTGGGGGCGTTATAAAGACACAGTCAATTCCACTATTCGTTGGTAAAAGGGTACCCCAAGAGTTGGCGGTGGGTGGTGATGACTAGCTACCTTTCCTCTAATCTTTCACTGTTAAATTAGAGACGGCTAACGCAGATAGCCCTCGTGTAGCTTTGTACGAAATTCAAAAAACAAACAAACAAAACACTTTCCTAAAGTAACTAATTTTCTACAAAACTTTTGAGACTTTTCGAACTGGTGTAGAATACCATCCACATCTCTATGAATATAACAACACTGTATGTCCATGTAACTACTTCGCAGGGTGTGGATGAATCTTCACCAAAACTGGTATGGAGGCTCATTAGGTTCATGCGGAGGTACACACAAAGTTTGCGTTTTTTGGTATTTATTAGCGATTTTTGCCACTTATTCGCCCCTTGTAGATGGATCTTCACCAAATTTGGTATGGAGACTCATTGGATCCATGGGGATTTTGTGGGCTTTCTTTGCGATTTTTACAGTACTGGAAACAACTTTTCATGTCTTAAGATAGCCTGTCCCCTGCTGGTACAGCAGTAAGTCTACGGATTTAAAACGTTAAAATCAGGCGTTCGATTCCCCTCGGTGGACTCAACAGATAGCCCAATGTGGCTTTTCCATAAGAAAAATACATGCACACACTTAAGATAACCTATCATTAGTCATTAATCTACATAGCATTCGTCCAGGAAATGGATACTCCAGCTAGTATCAAGTACACTAAGATTAGATCATGATCAGAACCTAGAGATAAGTGAGTTCAATACTCTGTATTGCATAGGTCTTCAATTATATAAGCCCATCTCCGGTAATAGTATTCTGTTACATACACAAATAAGACAAAGTTACATATATATTAATAAAGACAAAATTATTATTGAGCTATCAGTATATAAATATACTCTTAAAACAAAGAAACGCAAAAGGGATATTGTTGTTATTTTAAAGAGAAATATATGTAATAACGTTACAAGCTCAGAGTATGTGATGTTACACGTGTTAAGGCACTGATTGTCAGACCAAAATGACAATAAAAGTTGTGCACTTTGAAAACGGACGAAAACATCGGATTTTTCGCCAAAACGTATGCGTGTCCAATAAATTTGTTTAAGAGATCTGCATGTTCTGCAAGTACAACATGTGTAAAATCCCTATAAAAGTGACGGGTTCTCGGTTTCTATAGCTCAGTGTTAAGCCACCGACACGCAATACAGTTACGCCAAGACTGACTGAAGCACAACGCAACAACGCCATTGGTCGCTTGGAAGCAGGCGATTCTCGATCAGATGTTGCCAGAGCTGTGAATGTCCACCCAAGCACCATCACAAGGCTATGGAATCGTCACCAACAACATGGATCAACTCGTGACCGTCCACGATCTGGCAGACCTTGTGTGACCACCCCCGCACAAGATCGCAACATCCGGTTACGTCACCTTCGGGATAGGACCACCACTGCGACGTCTACTGCCTCAACCATACTAGGGCTGCGTAGGACTTCCGATCAGGCCGTACGCAACCGTCGACGAGATTCTTAGGCCCCATGTGCAACCCATCATGGTGAACATCAACGACGTTTTTCAACATGACAACGTCCATCTTCACACAGCCCGACTCACCACTGTCTTCTTGAGACACCACAACATCAACGTTCTTCCCTGGCCCACCAGGTCACTAGATTTAAACCCCATCGAACATCATTGGGACGAGTTGGACCGACGTCTGCGACGGCGACAACCTCAACCACAGACTGTACCTCAGCTTGCAGCAGCTTTGCAGGCTGAGTGGACAGCCTTTACACAGGATGTGATTCGTCATCTCATCGGGGGGCATACTCGTTATTGACGTTGAGTGACGTTAAACTTCACCTAGTGAGCGTGGACTTCGCCTTTGCAGACTTTGGATGTTCAGCAGTGAATGTGCAAAGTTTCACACATGTCATACAGAACTACCCGGAACAAACTTGTTAACAATGTGTCTCATATTTTGCCTTTTGCGTTTCTTTTTTTGAAGATTATATATAATTTTATTCGCACGCGCATAAATTTGCACAAAATACAGAATTATACGTTTATTGTGGGGTTTTCAATCAACACAAATACGAAAAGTGAGCTTATTTTAAACATCCATTTCGTTTATTTGCTATTAAACACACAGCTACGTAAAGGGTTACCTGTGCTGTGCTCATGACCGGTATCGAAATCTAGTTCTTAGCGTTACAAATCATCAGATTTACCATTGTACCAATTCGAGATTATCTTCTAGAAGAGTACTGCAGAAAAGTTTCAACTTCTATGTCAGCTCAATGTCTTGTTCGTGTAACAAGACGTTTTTAGGAGGTCAGACCATCAGTATCATTCATCAGCAGGGAAGACGTGCTGTTTCAGCCAATAATATCATAGTTTATGTTCAGCACGAGAAGACCTAACAATGTTAAATAGAAGGTGACATACAGTAGTGTAGTGTGGAAATATACCAATCGACTGTACAGACTTTAACTACACTATAAATAGCAAGTTTATCTCGATTGAAATAAAGATAAAATGATCGGTTTGAGTCACGTTTGGTAGGTGTATCAGAACGTGTGTGTGCATATGATGTTTGTATTGTTGGTCGTAAATATTAAACTCATGTACGAAATCACCAGATCCTTTGTTTGTTTAGTCAGGAAATAAAACCTTTCTATTAAACTTCAACAGCTCTCAGGATGCGTTATCACTTATCGTTCAAGCTACACCTGGTTCAGGTTATTTGGAGCTAAACTTTTCTGGAAGATTCTTTCGAGAAGTTAGTTTTCTTTACGTTACAGCTCGAGAAAACCTGAGACCAAAACGAGAGACACCCTAAGTCGAACAAACATAACACAAGAATGAGAGACACTCTGAGTCTAACATACCTAAAAGTAGAATGAGAGACACTTTGATTTGAACAAACCTAGAGCTAGAATAAAAGACACCATGAGTCGAACAAACCTAGAGCTAAAATGAAAGACACCATGAGTCGAACAAACCTAGAGCTAAAATGAAACACACCATGAGTCGAACAAACCTAGAGCTGGAATGAGAGACACCATGAGTCGAACAAACCTAGAGCTGGAATGAGAGACACCATGAGTCTAGCAAACCTAGAGCTAGAATGAGAGACACCATGAGTCTAACAAACATAGAGCTAGAATGAGAGACATCATGAGTCTAACAAACCTAGAGCTGGAATGAGAGACATCATGAGTCTAACAAACCTTGAGCTGGAATGAGAGACATCATGAGTCGAACAAACCTAGAGCTAGAATGAGAGACACCATGAATCGAACAAACATAGAGCTAGAATGAGAGACACCATGAGTCGAACAAACATAGAGCTGGAATGAGAGACACCATGAGTCGAACAAACCTAGAGCTAGAATGAGAGACACCATGAGTCGAACAAACCTAGAGCTAGAATGAGAGACATCATGAGTCTAACAAACCTAGAGCTAGAATGAGAGACACCATGAGTCTAACAAACCTAGAGCTAGAATGAGAGACACCATGAGTCTAACAAACCTAGAGCTAGAATGAGAGACACCATGAGTCGAACAAACCTAGAGCTGGAATGAGAGACACCATGAGTCGAACAAACCTAGAGCTAGAATGAGAGACACCATGAGTCGAACAAACCTAGAGCTAGAATGAGAGACATCATGAGTCTAACAAACCTAGAGCTAGAATGAGAGACATCATGAGTCTAACAAACCTAGAGCTAGAATGAGAGACACCATGAGTCGAACAAACATAGAGCTGGAATGAGAGACACCATGAGTCGAACAAACCTAGAGCTAGAATGAGAGACACCATGAGTCTAGCAAACCTAGAGCTAGAATGAGAGACACCATGAGTCGAACAAACCTAGAGCTAGAATGAGAGACACCATGAGTCTAACAAACCTAGAGCTAGAATGAGAGACACCATGAGTCGAACAAACCTAGAGCTGGAATGAGAGACACCATGAGTCTAGCAAACCTAGAGCTAGAATGAGAGACACCATGAGTCGAACAAACCTAGAGCTGGAATGAGAAACATCATGAGTCTAACAAACCTAGAGCTAGAATGAGAGACACCATGAGTCGAACAAACCTAGAGCTAGAATGAGAGACACCATGAGTCGAACAAACATAGAGCTGGAATGAGAGACACCATGAGTCGAACAAACCTAGAGCTAGAATGAGAGACATCATGAGTCTAACAAACCTTGAGCTAGAATGAGAGACACCATGAGTCGAACAAACCTAGAGCTAGAATGAGAGACACCATGAGTCGAACAAACCTGGAGCTAGAATGAGAGACATGAGTCTAACAAACCTTGAGCTGGAATGAGAGACACCATGAGTCTAGCAAACCTAGAGCTAGAATGAGAGACACCATGAGTCGAACAAACCTAGAGCTAGAATGAGAGACACCATGAGTCGAACAAACCTAGAGCTGGAATGAGAGACACCATGAGTCGAACAAACCTAGAGCTGGAATGAGAGACACCATGAGTCTAACAAACCTTGAGCTAGAATGAGAGACATCATGAGTCTAACAAACCTAGAGCTGGAATGAGAGACACCATGAGTCGAACAAACCTAGAGCTCGAATGAGAGACACCATGAGTCTAACAAACCTAGAGCTGGAATGAGAGACACCATGAGTCGAACAAACCTAGAGCTAGAATGAGAGACACCATGAGTCGAACAAACCTAGAGCTAGAATGAGAGACACCATGAGTCTAGCAAACCTAGAGCTGGAATGAGAGACACCATGAGTCGAACAAACCTAGAGCTAAAATGAAACACACCATGAGTCGAACAAACCTAGAGCTAGAATGAGAGACATCATGAGTCTAACAAACCTAGAGCTAGAATGAGAGACATCATGAGTCTAACAAATGTAGAGCTAGAATGAGAGACACCATGAGTCGAACAAACCTAGAGCTAGAATGAGAGACATCATGAGTCGAACAAACCTAGAGCTAGAATGATAGACACCATCAGTCGAACAAACCTAGAGCTAGAATGAGAGACACCATGAGTCGAACAAACATAGAGCTAGAATGAGAGACACCATGAGTCGAACAAACATTGAGCTAGAATGAGAGACACCATGAGTCTAGCAAACCTAGAGCTGGAATGAGAGACACCATGAGTCGAACAAACCTAGAGCTAGAATGAGAGACATCATGAGTCTAACAAACCTAGAGCTAGAATGAGAGACACCATGAGTCGAACAAACCTAGAGCTAGAATGAGAGACACCATGAGTCGAACAAACCTAGAGCTAGAATGAGAGACATCATGAGTCTAACAAACCTAGAGCTAGTATGAGAGACATCATGAGTCTAAGAAACCTAGAGCTGGAATGAGAGACACCATGAGTCGAACAAACCTAGAGCTAGAATGAGAGACACCATGAGTCGAACAAACCTAGAGCTAGAATGAGAGACATCATGAGTCTAACAAACCTAGAGCTAGAATGAGAGACATCATGAGTCTAACAAACCTAGAGCTGAAGTGAGAGACACCATGAGTCGAACAAACCTAGAGCTAGAATGAGAGACATCATGAGTCTAACAAATCTAGAGCTAGAATGAGAGACATCATGAGTCTAACAAACCTTGAGCTGGAATGAGAGACGCCTTGAGTCTAACAAACCTAGAGCTAGAATGAGAGACATCATGAGTCTAACAAACCTAGAGCTAGAATGAGAGACATCATGAGTCTAACAAACCTAGAGCTAGAATGAGAGACATCATGAGTCTAACAAACCTAGAGCTGGAATGAGAGACACCATGAGTCTAACAAACCTAGAGCTAGAATGAGAGACACCATGAGTCGAACAAACCTAGAGCTAGAATGAGAGACACCATGAGTCGAACAAATTTAGAGCTAGAATGAGAGACACCATGAGTCTAACAAACCTAGAGCTAGAATGAGAGACATCATGAGTCTAACAAACCTAGAGCTAGAATGAGAGACACCATGAGTCGAACAAACCTAGAGCTAGAATGAGAGACACCATGAGTCGAACAAACCTAGAGCTAGAATGAGAGACACCATGAGTCGAACAAACCTAGAGCTAGAATGAGAGACACCATGAGTCTAGCAAACCTAGAGCTGGAATGAGAGACACCATGAGTCGAACAAACCTAGAGCTAGAATGAGAGACATCATGAGTCTAACAAACCTAGAGCTAGAATGAGAGACATCATGAGTCTAACAAACCTAGAGCTGGAATGAGAGACACCATGAGTCGAACAAACCTAGAGCTAGAATGAGAGACACCATGAGTCTAACAAACCTAGAGCTAGAATGAGAGACATCATGAGTCTAACAAACCTAGAGCTAGAATGAGAGACATCATGAGTCTAACAAACCTAGAGCTAGAATGAGAGACACCATGAGTCTAACAAACCTAGAGCTAGAATGAGAGACATCATGAGTCTAACAAACCTAGAGCTAGAATGAGAGACACCATGAGTCTAACAAACCTAGAGCTGGAATGAGAGACGCCATGAGTCTAACAAACCTAGAGCTAGAATGAGAGACACCATGAGTCGAACAAACCTAGAGCTAGAGTGAGAGACACCATGAATCGAACAAACCTAGAGCTAGAGTGAGAGACACCATGAGTCGAACAAACCTAGAGCTAGAGTGAGAGACACCATGAGTCGAACAAACCTAGAGCTAGAGTGAGAGACACCATGAGTCGAACAAACCTAGAGCTAGAGTGAGAGACACCATGAGTCTAACAAACCTAGAGCTAGAGTGAGAGACATCATGAGTCTAACAAACCTAGAGCTAGAATGAGAGACATCATGAGTCTAACAAACCTTGAGCTGGAATGAGAGACATCATGAGTCGAACAAACCTTGAGCTGGAATGAGAGACATCATGAGTCGAACAAACCTTGAGCTGGAATGAGAGACACCATGAGTCTAACAAACCTAGAGCTGGAATGAGAGACACCATGAGTCGAACAAACCTAGAGCTGGAATGAGAGACACCATGAGTCGAACAAACCTAGAGCTAGAGTGAGAGACACCATGAATCGAACAAACCTAGAGCTAGAGTGAGAGACACCATGAGTCGAACAAACCTAGAGCTAGAGTGAGAGACACCATGAGTCGAACAAACCTAGAGCTAGAGTGAGAGACACCATGAGTCGAACAAACCTAGAGCTAGAGTGAGAGACACCATGAGTCGAACAAACCTAGAGCTAGAGTGAGAGACATCATGAGTCTAACAAACCTAGAGCTAGAATGAGAGACATCATGAGTCTAACAAACCTTGAGCTGGAATGAGAGACATCATGAGTCTAACAAACCTTGAGCTGGAATGAGAGACATCATGAGTCGAACAAACCTTGAGCTGGAATGAGAGACACCATGAGTCTAACAAACCTAGAGCTGGAATGAGAGACACCATGAGTCGAACAAACCTTGAGCTAGAATGAGAGACATCATGAGTCTAACAAACCTAGAGCTAGAATGAGAGACGCCATGAATCTAACAAACCTAGAGCTAGAATGAGAGACACCATGAGTCGAACAAACCTTGAGCTAGAATGAGAGACACCATGAGTCGAACAAACCTAGAGCTGGAATGAGCGACACCCTCAGCTGGAATAAACGTAAAACAAATAGTCTTATTCCTACCGACATTTTTGTTACAGAAGGAAAGACTGTGATAAACATAATCATGAGAAATTGTGAAGCATAATATGTCTATTATGTGCCCCTGACTTAGTGAATTCATTACAATGTGAAAAACTAATTTCGATGACAAATAGGTTAGCAAAGAGGAAATATTTTGATAGCAAATTGTTACTACGACAATACTTCCTGTATTTATGATCTAACAGGTTTTATTTTTAATTATTAAGTATCGGTTTAGAATTTTAAATATTCTCACACGCATCGTTACATGTAACATCCTAATCTATTTGATTCAGTTAATTGAATTAATTTTAAACCAAAAATACTTTGCGCGTCAAACAGGTTAGAAGATTTCAACAGAGAATAGAAACAAGGCACTGGTTTTCTAATTAGTGTCACTCGTAGGTGTTTGACGTATCTTCTATTGTTTTACTTATTCCAACCATTCATTTGTTCTCACTATTCATTTGCAACAAAAATGTTCACTTGGTCTGACATGATGACGTGGTACTTATGGCACTCAACTCACTATCTAAGACCATGTATTCGAATTCCGTCACCGAACATCCTCGCTCTTTCAGCCGTGGGGGCATTATATCTTTACAATCAATCCTACTTGTAATTAGTTAAAAAGTAGCCCGAAAGTTCGTTTTTCATTTTGTTGATTAGCCGCCTTTCCTATAGTCTATCATTTCTAAATTGGAGACAACTGGTGCAGGTAACCCTAGAGTAACTTTACGTAAAATTTAGCAAAACAATTAAACAAATATTCAGTTCGTGGAACTATCCTTGTTTTCAGTGAATTAAACAAACAAGATCTTGTAAAAACGACTTATGATTCAAACACGTAATATGAAAGAAAGAAACAAACAGAAACAGGAGAATTAAACAGAGCTCGTTTTGTTTTTTAGACGGGTTATGATGAACTTGCTTTGACCCTTAACTGAATAAACTGGAGGCGAAGAAACTGGGACAAGGATTCGATTCTCTACTCCAAGATAAACCTAGCTGGCAGCCAGATAATTATAATAATTGATCATACATGAAATGTTTGTAAAGTGAATACTCCCGTACACCAACCTTTATATTCTTGGTTAATTAAGCCTAAATATTTAGGATGATCGGCAGGTACATACAAAATAAATTTATAAGGTACTTTTTGCTGTTATATGATTCTTTGTCATGTGTAGGCCCGGCATGGCCAAGTGGGTTAAGGCGTTCGACTCGTAATTGGAGAGTGGCGGGTTCGAATCCCCGTCGCACCAAACATGCTTGCCTTTTCAGCCGTGAGGGCGTTGTAATGTGACGGTCAATCTCACTGTTTGTTGGTAAAGCAGTAGCTCAAGAGTTGACGGTGGGTGATGATGACTAGCTTCCTTCTCTCTAGTCTTACACTGCTAAATCTGGACGGCTAGCGCAGATAGAGCTCGTGTAGCTTTGCGCGAAATAAAAAACAAACTATCTTTGTCATTTGTGATTTTTTTCAGTTTCCTCAAAACCTAAGATTGTTTTAGTCTTATAACGTAGTATATTAACGAAGCGAAGAAAGACATTATTAAGTCAGAAGGGGTGGATTGCGGAGAGCGTGGGGTTGCCAAAGTTCGCACCGCGATTCTGCTGAACGTCTCCGCTCTGGATGTATCTATAAATGAAAGGTTTGGCTTAAAAGCAAGGCAAAACCTCTGTAGCGGTGGGTACTACTGATTGACTCCAAATACCAACGTCAATTAGTGTGTTTTTGTGTTTTTTGAATTTCGCGCAAAGCTACACGAGGGCTATCTGCGCTAGCCGTCCCTAAGTTGTTTTATTTAACATACCACGCGAAAGCATTTTTAATAACTTTTATAAAGTCCCCCGGCAGGTCAGCTGTAAATTTAGAAATGTAAAACACTAAAATCTGCGGACAGAGTGTAAACAAAAACTCATTGTGTGATTAAACTGTAAGAAAACAACAACAAATTCCGCAAGAGAATATTTTATAATTTTAAATTTTAATATATATTCTAAATATAAATGAACAAAATAACCCCAAACAAAATTAAAATGATCCCCAGAGTATGGGCTATAATTTACGCAGCGTGTTTAATTTTTCTTTACGCTTGTATTGTTCATTTAAATGTCATTTATCACAGGTTTAGATTTGCTGTTTTTAACGCAGTTCTTCCCCTTGATTTTGTTTTGCTAGGCTGTTTAAATATTAACTTCCTTTGCACACAAACACATTCATATAAATATATATTCATTATGTTTCCAAAAGGAAAGGAAATTTCTGACATATTCACATAAATTGTATTTCGTTCATCTACACTGTTTTCAATCTCAGAACACTTCTTTACTGTGACTGACTAACATTCCGTAAGTTAAGTTTATGATTAAAAGAAATCTTGTATATATATATACCTTGGAGATCTGACCAATTAGTAGCACAGGAAGAAAGTAGGGCAAATGTTCCAGAACTCGGACAATTAATATATCCACATTACCAATTACAACAAAAGATTTGACAGTGTTGTGAAGAGCCTAGTAACGGTCCATTCGAGACAACGAGACTAAAATAAATAAAATATTTACGTTTAATCAATCAAACCTAATTACTTCCTTTGTGTGTTTGAAGTGTATAATGAGAGTCTTCATCCAGTTAGGGTTAGCGTTGTTCCAAGTGAAGTGAATGTAACATTACTCTCTATACATACACCTGTTTTTCACTCCCATTATTTTTGTTGCTTCTTGACAATATAATTTATTTCTGTTAATTACAACTCAGTAATGTAAGCTTTAAAACTTTAGTTTGGTTTAGTGTTAAGTATTTCTAAACAGTTGAGGGTGTTAGCAATGAAGAGAAAACGATTAGACGTTTTACCACTGCAAGAGAAGAATTCCTGGGTAGTATGTGCCCCCTCGAGAGTACTTTACCCTAGGGACTTTAGGACCGTTTCTACACCACTGAATTTAAAGTGTGATACCGGTAGCTCAGTGGCAGTTTGAAGGCTTATAACATAAAAATTGGGGCTTAGATAACTAAACAGCAGAGCAGACAGCTGTAAAGCTCTGCGCCAAACAAAGATTGATTAAAAATTTATCATTATTTATGGTATAGTAATGAGTGTTACGAATTTGTTAGTAAGTAGATTTAATCAAGCGTAGTTATTTCTACACAATATAATTAATCGAAGTTATTAACAAAACTAAATTCCAGAAATTACAGTGAAAGACGGTATTTGTCAGCGACGATGGGGTATCTACCCCGATCCAACCAACTGTGCCGCTTTCTATATATGCATCAACCAAGTAGCCACGAGAATTTTGTGCCCAAATAACACCGTGTATAACAGCTACAATAAGGTGTGTGTTCACGTGACTACAGTGGACTGCGAAGATAGGGTACCTGACTGGGCTTTCGATGGTAAGTATATTATCTCTGGATACGTTCCAACATTTTGCAGTAGATTACCTACGAAAACATTTCATCAAAGCTTACCACCAAATGAGTTTACAGTTTTCGTTGGTTGAACAATTAAAATAACGTTTGATATGTGAAGGTAAGACCAGTGGTGTAAGTGTGTCCCCGTAGTCTTCGAAATTACGGAGAGAGGAGAGCGAGTCGTAACTATAATTATATGGAAATAAATGTAAGGTACTTTTTATGTTAGGGGGAGATCGTTTGTTGTTACGTCACCGGGTAAGTCTTAAGTAGAATGCCGTCTATGGCACAGCGGTATGTCTGCGGACTTACAACGTTAGAATCCGGGTTTCGATACCCGTGGTGGGCAGAGCTCAGGTAGCTTTGTTTAATTACAAACAATTCAAGTAGAAAATCGTAACATTCAATCCTTTGGTGGGCTTATCTCTGTGCCTAGATTTACTTAGTGACTGAGCTTGTGTTTACTATTCCTTATGGGCTTATCTCTGTGCCTAAACTTACGTAGTGACTGAGCTTGTGTTACTATTCCTTATGGGCTTATCTCTGTGCCTAAACTTACGTAGTGACTGAGCTTGTGTTTACTAATCCTTATGGGCTTATCTCGGTGCCTAACCTTACGTAGTGACTGAGCTTGTGTTACTATTCCTTATGGGCTTATCTCTGTGCCTAAACTTACGTCGTGACTGAGCTTGTGTTACTATTCCTTATGGGCTTATCTCGGTGCCTATACTTACTTAGTGACTGAGCTTGTGTTTACTATTCCTTATGGGTTTATATCTGTGCCTAACCTTACGTAGTGACTGAGCTTGTGTTTAATATTCCTTATGGGCTTATCTCTGTGCCTAAACTTACGTAGTGACTGAGCTTATGTTTACTATTCCTTATGGGCTTATCTCTGTGCCTAACCTTACGTAGTGACTGAGCTTGTGTTACTATTCCTTATGGGCTTATCTCGGTGCCTAAACTTACGTCGTGACTGAGCTTGTGCTACTATTCCTTATGGGCTTATCTCTGTGCCTAAACTTACGTCGTGACTGAGCTTGTGTTTACTATTCCTTATGGGCTTATCTCGGTGCTTAGACTTACGTAGTGACTGAGCTTGTGTTACTCTTCCTTATGGGCTTATCTCTGTGCCTAAACTTACGTTGTGACTGAGCTTGTGTTTACTATTCCTTATGGGCTTATCTCGGTGCTTAGACTTACGTAGTGACTGAGCTTGTGTTACTCTTCCTTATGGGCTTATCTCTGTGCCTATACTTAGTGACTGAGCTTGTGTTATTATTCCTTATGGGCTTATCTCTGTGCCTAAACTTACGTAGTGACTGAGCTTGTGTTTACTATTCCTTATGGGCTTATCTCGGTGCTTAAACTTACGTTGTGACTGAGCTTGTGTTTACTATTCCTTATGGGCTTACCTCGGTGCTTAGACTTACGTAGTGACTGAGCTTGTGTTACTCTTCCTTATGGGCTTATCTCTGTGCCTATACTTAGTGACTGAGCTTGTGTTATTATTCCTTATGGGCTTATCTCGGTGCCTAAACTTACGTAGTGACTGAGCTTGTGTTTACTATTCCTTATGGGCTTATCTCGGTGCTTAGACTTACGTAGTGACTGAGCTTGTGTTACTCTTCCTTATGGGCTTATCTCTGTGCCTAAACTTACGTAGTGACTGAGCTTGTGTTTACTATTCCTTATGGGCTTATTTCTGTGCCTATACTTAGTGACTGAGCTTGTGTTTACCATTCCTTATGGGTTTATATCTGTGCCTAACCTTACGTAGTGACTGAGCTTGTGTTACTATTTCTTATGGGCTTATCTCTGTGCCTAAACTTACGTAGTGACTGAGCTTGTGTTTACTATTCCTTATGGGCTTATCTCGGTGCTTAAACTTACGTAGTGACTGAGCTTCTGTTTACTATTCCTTATGGACTTATCTCTGTGCCTAAACTTACGTAGTGACTGAGCTTGTGTTTACTATTCCTTATGGGCTTATCTCGGTGCCTAAACTTACGTAGTGAATGAGCTTGTGTTTACTATTCCTTATGGGCTTATCTCGGTGCTTAAACTTACGTAGTGACTGAGCTTGTGTTTACTATTCCTTATGGGCTTATCTCGGTGCTTAAACTTACGTAGTGACTGAGCTTGTGTTTACCATTCCTTATGGGTTTATATCTGTGCCTAACCTTACGTAGTGACTGAGCTTGTGTTTACTATTCCTTACCAGATTCTCATTCTCAAAGGCTTATGTTGTTTGTTTGTAGACATTTTCTAGCAAGGAAACAATACATACTGGTATGTTGAAAGCACTGGAACTCTTCTGAAACAGTTGCTGGGTAGACCTAACAACAACAAAAGAATAAAGATAAAACGGTAGTAGACGTTTTCAGGCCAGTTCGGGAACGTCCCCCACCAGTGGCACAGCGGAATGTCTGTGGACCTGCAGCGCTAGAAACCGGTTTTCGATACCAGTTGGGGGGGGGGGAGTCATAGCACAGATAGTCCATTCTGTAGCTTTGTGCTTAACTTCAAACAAAGAAAGAGTTATGGAGGCGCCAGAAATGTCGTTCTCCACTGGGTTTTTTTCTACTCTATTGTTTTGATATACGCTGTAGACTAAAAAAATAAAACATAAAAGTAATGAGAGAAGCCCTAGGAAACAACGTTTATAGGTCAGTTAGGGAGTTACCCGGAATGTCGTTCCAAACTGCTTTTTTTCTTGTAACTGTTTTGTTCCGAGATCTTCTCTTCACTAACAACGAACTACATATCATGCGAAGAGTTCTAGTTCTTTCATCAGGCTGTTGCAATCCATGTTCATTGTCCATACAAAGAACTGGTATTTTCCTCTGTCCGAACCTTAGTGACGTCTTATGACACAGGGGGGGAGTGTGTTTGGTACTGGGAATGTCCTTGGTTCAAATCGGAATCAAAATCATGATCCTCAGATTAACCTTTTGATCAGTATGTGTGACCTAGTCGAAAACGACTTATGGTTCAAAAAATGCCATATATAAAAAAGCAAGACATTTGGGACACATTACAAGGATATACATGCAAGTAGTTCTCCATTTACGCGCATTCGTTGCAAGCGTTTTTCGATTAACGCGATCGATAGAATAACAACGATTCTCGATTATCGCGCTTGCGAATTCGGATCAACGCAATTTGTGTATTGTAACGATATAAATAGAAGCATTTACTCAGTGCTTGAAGGTTCAGCCGATGTAGACTCTTTATTATGATAACATCCGGGATAACGCGACGCACAAATATGTGGAAGTGACGTTACAACAAAAGTAACGTTACGGTTATCTGTACAGTAGCCAGATGGTCGCGGAGTCTGTTTGGTGACATTAAAATCAGTTGATATATTGACTACGTGAGCATAAGGTGGCACTCCTGCAGTGTATTGAGGTTTGACTAATGACATTCCCACTGGGATTGCCCGAGTCGTGTATACTTTACGGGAAATAGTGTCTGATTTACACGACCAATTCCTGGAACGTAACTATTGCTTAAATCGAGAACTGCCAGTATTAGTCAATTGAAGAGCAAAGCCAAAAGCTTGTAATGCGATCCTATGTTCCAAAAAGGTTTGTTTTGAATTTCGCGCAAAGCTACTCAAGGGCTACCTGCGCTAGCCGTCCCTAATTTAGCAGTGTAAGACGAGAGGGAAGGCAGCTAGTCATCACCACTCACTTTCAACTCTTGGGCTACTCTTTTACCAACGAATAGTAAGATTGACCGTGACATTATAATGCCCTCACGAGTGAAAGGGCGAACATGTTTGGCGGGACGGGGATTCGAAGCCACGACTCTCAGATTACGAGTCGAGTGCCTTGGTTAAGGCTGATTGATTTTGATTTAGTGTTTTATGGCACAAAGCAGCGAGGGTATCTGCGCCATCTAGCCTCGCTGCTTTGTGCCATAAAACACTAAATCAAAATCAATCAGCCTTAACCACCTGGCCATATCAAAAAGGACAGTGGTCCTATTTTATTGAAAACACTCAAAACTATGTTATCCCCCAAATATTACTTGATATTAACTTCAAATGGTAAACACAGATTTTCAGAGTTTTCCTTCTATTCAACATGTTTCAGAATTATTAGGTGAAATGAGTGATAAATGTTAATAGGGCCATAGTGTATAAATACTTCTGATTTCTTATGATTAAATAACAGTTTTAGTGAGGATTCATTTTACTGAAGCCTTCAAGAGAGCCCCCTCTCATTTCTTCAGTGACACAACAGTTATGTTTGCGGACTTACGATGCTAGAAACCGGGTTTCGATACCCGTAAAGAGTGTAATTAGTTTGGTGCTTAATTATAAACGACAAATCGTGTATGTTTGTGGAGTGTTACTGTGCGTACTAAATTGTAAAATAATTATTTATTCTGGAAATATTTAAAACACAGTCTAAATACATTGATATTACCTCTCTAACGCTTACATTTGTTCTATTTCAGATGCTAGTACTAACAGGAAGAATATATATTGATTTACACAAGTTGGTTAGTTACTAAAAGCACGTTCCAGTCATCACCCAGGGAGATGTTATAAAACTTCATACCAATGTATACAAGGTCAGAACTTTGCAGTGGTTCTAACCAGTGCTTCATACAAATTCTAACTCACCTGTTCCAAAAACTTGTGCCTATTTTATTTCCAGTTTATAAGTTTCAGATGTGATTTTTTTTTTAAATAAAGATACTGTTGCAAACGTGTAACATTAAACAAAGTACTCTAAATGAAGACAAGTTTTTGATTTTATCATTCTTGGAATGTACGTATTAATCAATGTAGATAAATAACGTGACTTGAGATTAATATTTTAGTGATGACAAAAAGGTAGGTCCACTGAGATGTTAATA